>NW_011967232.1:1382687-1388419 GCF_000949405.1 Vollenhovia emeryi | reverse complement strand
ACGCGCGAGGAGATAGCAGCTCGATCGCGTGGTTGTGGCGACGCGTAATTATGCGAAAAATGATCGCGCACATCACTCCGTGGCATACGTGCCGGCAGCTCGAACGATAATGCGAAGCGCGTAACGTCCTCTGACCGTGCGGCGGCCGCCGGCGCGCGGCGGCGCGGCGGCTCGACGTAAACAATCACCGAGCAGTGCGCGGGTTTGAAAAACATTGAAATAACTTTAACGAATAATGAAAGAAATACGCCGTACATGCTCCGTTGATTTTCACGGATAAACAGCTATCATTCTGCGTCGGTAACGGTTGGTCGTTGAGATCGTTGGGAAGTCTTTATTTCGATTATTTAAACGACACTCCTGAACGCGACGAAAATGGAAACTTAATGTTATATGTACGCGCAATTTTATACATAATGTTAGAGAGATTATTTCTCGGCAAGCGATCGATTTATTGTAATTTTTTGTTATCATTTTACCCGACGACTCGTGTATTACCTTGCGCTTTTGATCTGAAAGTGATAAATGTTTATTTAAACCGACGAAAATTTTAAAGCACAACGTGAGAAAGATTCACCCGAGTTTAATTGTTAAAATAGGTATTATCGCCCGTGGATGTATCGAAACTAACTAATAATTTATATATGTAATTCCTCTTTCTCTTACAATTATGCGTGATACTATATTCATCTCGACGATCACCGTAGAAATCAACGATATGCAATTATGGATCGCGACAATTACTTAAACGCGATTGATAAATGTTAATAACTTTCGAACGAGACGATCGCGTTACGGTCCTCGATCCAGAAACGCGAAAGCCTCTCGCGCAAGATATGTTTTTCTCATATAAAACTAAGTATACTTTTCCCAAAATAAGACATAGAACTAATATACATATATCTTTCCATGATCACGACGCTACATATTCTATATTATTAGTAAGGATTTGTGTGTTAAAATTTACAGAATAAAATGTTGATTTTATTCTATATAACATAAGTAAGAGTGACTTCGAACGATCGTGTATGTCGATCGAGTCAACTTACCCGCCGGAAATATCCGTGGCTACATAGTTCAACACGTTTGTATACACCATTGGGGCGCCAGTGGACGGCTTCTATTTAAACTGCATGTCCTCCATCAAACTTCCCTCTAGTTACGAAAATTTCTTTAATGTTTAGTAAAATTTAGTTTTTATCTCATCGACGTTGAAATTTATTTTTAATCAACAGTTTTCTCCAAAGTTGTTTAACTCAAAACTTTTTACAACGTGTATTTAAATATGCATTATCTCAATCATATTGAACATACTGTCGTAACATAAAAATTATATCTGTGATCTAACGCACCTGCTTATTGTCGAAAATACGGTGTACGAGCATCAATAACAATAATGCTAGTCAATACTTCAACATTATTAAATTTATTTTTCGTTGATATCCGATTTCAATTTTAAATTATTATTATACACATATTACAATAAATATAAAGCATTTACTAGATATACCCAGAAAGATTTGTGTAATTTCTTTTACTCTCTGCAGATGCAACAGATTAATAGATTCAATTTTTTCTGTCCGTAAATTATTGTGATATTTGTGTCATAAAACATTTCTTACTATAATTTTTACCATTTTTCCTGTCTTTATAAAGACTTTAACAATATTTCGTATTACGATAAAATATGTACGCGATTGAAGTGCCGTAGCGTCTGCTAACACTTGCTTTACTGCGCATGTGAAAACATCCCCCTACAACCCCTTACACTGGGCAAGACAGAACAGGTTATACATCGTTATTGATCATAGACATAACATTGCTGATAGTATTAAAGGAATACTACGAAAATATGATTGCGTGGTGACTAGCAACCGTATATTTTTTACAAGTAAGTAAAGGTACCTATTATTATTAAATTAATTTATTAACATAACAGTATAATTGCATTCAGAACACATCAGTTTTGAAAAATTAAATATAACCTATATTCCATAATTCTAAGAGTCAAATCAATTATTTTATGTTAGTTATAAATTTATAATCAGATATAAATTTATTATAAATTAAATGATCTTGTGTTAAAACTCACACACATATCACATTTATCACTAATTACTATTATTGAAATAAATACATAGAACACGTGAAAAAATAGTACTTTATTAAGATAATATAAAGAAAAGAATCTATTAAAATAATATAAAGAAACAAATAAGGTGTAAGACCAAATTGTAAGGCATCCTCATAATCATTACACTGTGTAGAGACCATCATAATCATTACACTGAGCCTAATATTAGGAAAGATTTTCATTGTTTAAAGGTTATTTAAATTGTACGAGAGCAATAGACGTTCCAGTAAATAACTTGTAAACAATAGAAATCTTCTGGTTAGATTCAGTACAGTATAATGATTACTAGGATACCTAATAATTTTGTCAAGTGGCATCTGTCCTGAAAGTATCTATCTATCTTACACAATAAAGGGAATGATAGAAAATCTATTTGCCTTTTAACATGATCATACGTACATAATAAGGAATTTATAAAGTGTATTAAGTAAGGATATTGATATTGTGCTTAAACACTAGCTTTAAATTTTATATTACGACTTTAAGATTTTATCTTTCTTTTCAGACCCTACTATTTCAGATGAGTGCAAGAACGCGTTTACATATATGATCATCGAATATGTAAAATGGAAAGGCTGACATGTGATGTGCACAATTAGGGAAAGATTTATATTTTATAAAAACAGATTTGAATACACGACAAATTTGTAAACTTTTTCAGAGATATATACTGTATCTGTGTACATACAACGAAATGTATACGTCTGTGTAAATGCGAATGGAACGTCGAAGAAAATCTCGTGGAAGCAACTAAATGTATGCGAAGTGTACAATTATCAATTCAAAGCACATTTCATAAATTAGATTTTCCAAAAACAAGAGTTTGGGATTTATAGATATCGATGGTATACGTTGAAATAAAGGTAGAATAATAAATAAAGTTTTTAAAGTTTTTAACTAAACTATATTTGTGTTTTCAGTATTTGTATTTTGTATAATTATAGATAATGCGTATCATTTTTATTTAAATTTGTAACAACCTTATTTCGTAAAATAAATAGTAACTCTTGGGACATCTCGTACACAGGTTGTAATTGATCTGTACAAACTTTGAGAATGAGTTTCATTTAGCAAAACAATAAGAAGAGCTATGTAAACATAAATCCTGAAAGATTTTGTTACATGGATAATAATGGATAGTAATTAAAAAATTAGAAATTGCATAACTTTTTTACCGTTAATCTTAACACAACAACTGTAAATCTGAAAGAATATGTTAAAAATATTCTTTTTGAAACTCTACATAAGCTTTTGCATATTTATACATGATTTTACACATGCAATAAAAAGTAGTAAAAATGTTACGCCCTATTGCGCAATCGTTAAAAGTTTATTGTCCTCAATTAACTATATTAGTGAAAGTTGAATAAACTAGCCATTTTATAAATAACTCTGTACATATATTTTATACATAAAAACCGAATGGATTTAAATTTGGTGAGCGTAGGAGCCATCTTGCTAGCAATGAGCTTTCTCACCTTATTCAGTGATCTTTATAATTTTACCTTTGAAAGGCTATATCTTTGTAACAAAACCTTTTAAAACCTGTTCATATGACCTTTTGTTGTTGTTTGGTATAAAATCTGTATATTCTTCTGGTATACCTCTCACGTAGGAGATTATTGTCAATGATGGTTTCTTTTTATTTAAATTTATATACCATATCTACATGAATCCTTACTTGTATATACTGCTTCTAATACTGCTTCGTGATCCCGTCATTTTATGAGTTTATGAATACTTAATAATTAAACAAGTAATTTATTAAGTGGTTATATGACACTATATTGTATATCTATATAATGATAAAAGTTTAACATAATTATTTGCAAATTAAATTAAGGTAACAGAAACTACGAACTAATTTTAGTATTAAAATTTTAGTACGAATTGTGATAAAATTATAGCACAAACCTCAGCTCATTGTCCCTATTACCTTTCTGTGATTTGTAATCCGTTGTGCCCTTGATAGAATTTTTTAATTTTAATTTACATATTTGAACTTGTGTAATTTTTATATTTTCATTAAAGATATTAATTGCAATTTCTGGCTTTATAACGAATTAAAAATTAGGCAAAAGCGTACTTATTATGCGAAGAAGAACATAAGTTACCGCTAGTTTCGACATTCCAATAGAAAATACAGAAAATTATCGAGAAATTAATTAGGCAACATGTCGTATGATATTTGAAGACAGATTGAAGAAATCGCGATTTTTCTTGGACGTCACGGCATAAAACGGCAATGAATCGTGAATATCATCGTCATTACCGTAACAGGTGGTGTGTACTCACGAAATCTAACGTTCCATAATCTATTTATAGATCTTACGATAAATGACTTCGCGCCACTGTGAAACAGCTGTAAAAAATGAAAAGTATATCAAAGTGACGATGAACGCTGACGTGTATCGACATTGTTTGACAAATATAAAGGTGATACTTCGCAACTACTGTCCGTGGAAACGATAATGAAATTGTACAAACGTGAGTCTTATCTCTGATGAAAGATGTACGATGTAAGAAGCATCTCAATAAACGTTCGTGCGTTCCTCCCAAAGGTTATTCGTACAAAGCCAACTTCTATGCGTCAAATTTGATGAATTAACTGCAAGATATTCAGTTCACCGATTGTTCTGAGACTTGCAGAATGGCAGTTACTGCGTCACGGTTGAGGATTCTCCGATGATTCTAACGATGAAAAACAGTACGTCCGGCCGCTCTTGTGGTAATTTTAGTTTGGCCATTAAACACCGGGTACTTTAATGCGCGTAGTTACGGCAGTTAGGTCAAGTAAACGAAACCAAGCAAAGCCGCATTCTGCCGTAAAGATCATCACACCTAAATATTTACAGCACCGTCTGTTGAATGTCTCATTGCACTTGATCGTTATATCGACATACAGGTCTTCGACATAATCTTGCTATCATGTGCAAGAATTTCCGAAGGTTACGTTTCTAATTAGTAAAATACCAAAACTATCGAGCATCCAATGTCTTTTGTTGCAGCTCACGACAACACGGAGTTATCCAACAATTCAATCCACGGCTCCAGACTACTGCGGCTAGCCGTCTACTAGAGATCGCAGCGAGTTTGAGAATAAAGCTGAGCGAATTATGTTTTGCAACGAACTATAGAATGACTGTGTTTTCATGATGTTAAAATTATGTTAAAACTGCTCGAATATCGCACGACCCAGGTGCATGCTTCAATTTTTTACCACTAACGATAGAGTTTTCATGAAAAGATACTTTCACATTTCTGAATTTCTTTTCAGATTACATTTATGTTGCAGGAAAGCCGAGGAAACGATTGAGATGCTGAAAGTTATCCGCGAGTGTCTGATATCCGAATGGAGTACTCGTGATAATTGGTGAGGAGTAAATGTCGTTCCATAATAATTTTGATTCTTAGCAAAATGAAGCTATAGGAGAACTGGATGATGGTACCAATGATACCGTTCTCCGTTCATCTCAAGCCTTAATCATCTCATTTCCGAGTTAGATAAATTATTTAGAAGTAGGAAGACCACCCGCAGTGAGATTTATATTGCGAAGTACGTTAAAGAGGAACGATGCAACAGGAGAAGGTGTCACCG
>NW_011967232.1:1311535-1378539 GCF_000949405.1 Vollenhovia emeryi | reverse complement strand
CCTTTCTAAAAAAGAGATGTTGAGACCAGCGCGAATATCGTTAATATCGAACAGTTGAGGCCTCTTTTCCGCGATGTCGATTGGTTTTCTCGAAGCGGTGTGCTTCACTTCTCTTTTAGATTCATAGTGAATGAAGATTTGCAATTTAGAAATATACATTTGTACGCATCAACTATTGAAGTAAAATCTCTAATCTTAGTAATTAGAATTTAAGTAACAACGATTTTCGTTTCGAAACATTTTCTCGATTGAACAGAATTAATCGTTAATTTAATCAATACCAATAAGTCCGCAGAATGATACGCAAAACGTAATGACAGTCACTGAACAAAGTAATTAGAAATATTAGGTATAGCATTTTCAATTTCGTAGGCGGGACAACGGACAACGAACGCTCAACGTTTTTTTGTTGTTTTTCTCTCGGCGCGGTGACGTACGATGTTTTTGCGTGCCATCGTGTATCTGAAGGTCGCTGCGGTATCACTCGCTCGCCGAACGTCGTGCCGGCAGGCAGCAGCGAGAGTCGCTCCGTGTGTCGTATTACTTTTGCGTTATTGGTTTCCAAGACTCGATCGCGATGAATACAGGGATAAAACACTATTGATTTGCACACCTTTATCAGTAACAAGTAACGTTCCTTGATTAATCATTAAGTTTTTACAACTTGCAAAGAGAAACGAATTGTATATTGAGGCGACGGTTCTTTATCAACGTGTACCTAGATATTTCACGAGATTAACTCATCTAAAATATGAATGTAAACCGTGGTACTTTGTCGCGGTTACATCTCGTTTACGCACCGCGCTTTTAATTATCTGTCGATTTCGTGTAATCTGTTCCATTTTCGGGAAAAAAAGAGAAATTTGTACGACTTCGCTCTGTCGTTCTTCGCAACTC
This sequence comes from Vollenhovia emeryi, assembly GCF_000949405.1. Taxonomy (NCBI): domain Eukaryota; kingdom Metazoa; phylum Arthropoda; class Insecta; order Hymenoptera; family Formicidae; genus Vollenhovia; species Vollenhovia emeryi. Next base: position 1,377,642 of record NW_011967232.1, on the reverse strand, counting down.
GAACGGGCGGGAAGTAAAGAGAGTCGCTTATTGCACGTCGTTACATTATTTCTTTGCCGCAGATTATGCTTCCGGTGCTCGCGTTGCGTTTTATATCGCCAATTCAAGTGATTTATCCTATTATTCCGAATCAAAAATGCAAGTTGTTAGTTTGAGTAATTTGTATGAGAGAAAGTCTTGGAAACCGATAACCCAGAAGTTAATAATATTTCGTGTGTTCGCGGTATTTCACATCGCGTACGGGAGTGCCGGAAATTTTGCGCGATCGATGATTTTCGCGAGTGAGTGTTGTGTAAGTGCAACAAGGAAATCTGAGAGGAGGAGGAGGCCGAGAAGGCATCGGGTAACGGCGGAGAAATCGTAAGGTAAGTGTCTTACATTTTTATGTTATTTAATTGTTACTTGTGCAAAATAAAGCATCTGTTCTGTGTTTTTATTTTATTTATTCAAATGATTCGAACGAGGAGTCGAATAAGTGTTAGAAAACAAAGCCAATGTATAAAATTTTGTGAATTTATATTTAAAAGGAAGACTTTCTCAGTATTTTATATAATTATCTTAATAAATACCTATTTTTAAAATATAAAGTATGAAGCATATTTGGTACAATAATTTCGATTTGACACAATTAGTCTATACTAATCATATACATATTTGTATTTTTACAGTTTAACACACATGATGTAAAACTCTGCGGTTGCGAATCATATCAGTGAGTGATAAATTACTTTTTATTTTAAATTGACGTTGCGCATACAATTACTTCTTTGCATGTATAGAAATTCTTAAAAATATACAATGCTCAACTACAAACTGCGCGCGCGAAGCGCGCGTTTGCTCATCTCTAGTATATTAAATAATGCAATGTTAATCCGTAAACTAGTATACTCAGCGACTATAATACTATAAGTCAGCTGCATGCTATTATATTCGCAGATGCGAACAGATTGATAACGTGTGTCGCAGCCAAATAATAAAATGTGCGCGTATATTCGGTGCGATATGTTATAGCAACGTCGCGATAATCCGCTATATCGCACTGTGGGCGTACCTTAGTTTTGAATAAAATGCTGCAAAAATGAGATAGGAGCATCTCTCCCTTCCCTTCGTCCTCCTCCTCCACCCTTCTCTCTTTTTCTCTCTCTCTTTTTTTTTCTTTTATCAAGACCCCCGAGAAGAGTGTTTCGCGAAGCATCAGATGCCGCAAATTATGCCAGCCACTTGAAATGACCGAACGGCGAACGTGGAACGCGCGTGGTTGGGTTTCTATTTTCGGCCGAGCACGCGGAGTCGATTAAGGCCGACGACGGCACGTTTGTAATCTTCAACGAGTTTGATCGTTTCCGGACACACCGCTGACTTTAATCGCGTATCCAGTATCCGGCGGTTGATTATCGCCGCTACCTTGTCGTTCTTCCGCTCGAGAAATTGTGTATCGGCACGATACACACGCAGCCCGCTTCTTCTCCGTTTTCCGGCTTCCGAGCAAAAATAGACGAGGCGCATAGGGAGTTAGCAACGATCGCAGCGATGTTTCTTCGTCTTCGCCATATCGTTAAAGCCTTTGCTTAGAAAACTGTGGTGCTAGAAAATGAAAAGTCGCCTGTCTTCTGTTCGTTGGTTGTGCAGGAGTTAACTCACAGTATTATGATAATTTATTGTATTACTGTGTTTAATTTATTACGTCGCGATAAGCAAATTATCGTGCTATGAAATACTTCCCGCTTCTCTCAAAGCTCATAATATTTAAATGCATACCTTTGACTGTCTTGGAAATATACTATAAATCTGACGAAAATTAAGACGAAAATATGTGTGGTTTTCACATTATTATATTATAATAATCAATTATACATATGCAATACCAATTATTATTAATATCTCTAACAATCTGCAGAATTCAGCAACTGAAGCTGCACATTTTTTCGGAAGAGAAAATGTTAGCTGTGGTCTATTTCTTTTTACAAGAACATTTCTCTTTTTGACGCATTATTTCCGATGAGAGTTTCTTTCAGCGCACGGTAAATGCTTGGCAAATATTTTCTGAGAGTTTGCTGTTCCTGAAATGCTAAATTCCAACAGTGTATGATAAAATGGTCGCGATCTCTTATCGCCCCTTTCGAACGAAGTTCAACCCTTCGATAACGTGTCATCGAATAGTCATCCATCAAGTACACCCCCAGTGTTATCGATATTATCCTTGCCCCATCTCCTCCATCTACCTTACTCAAACGCGACCCGAAAAAAGAAACTTCTCTCTCGCTGAACTTGTCTTTCGCTCGATTACCTTCGCGAGCCCCGCAGCGAGAAACCACCGATGCCGATCACGTGATGACCCGCGGATCATCAATTAGTCGGGCGTCGATACGTACGCCAGGTTCGAAGTGAGATAGCACCTTTTGGGCAAATAACGAGAAAAGGCACAAGTGTCACTTGGTTGGCACCGAAAGTGAAAGCAAGGATCTCAAGGACTTGGCCGGATCCTCTCCAGTCACCTCTCCATCCCTTCCCCCCCCCCTCTCTCTCTCTCTCTCTCTCTCTGTCTCTGTCTCTGTCTCTCCCTGCCTCCGTTTCGCCCGCCTCGAGTACCAGTCATGAAGGTACTCCTCAGTCGTCCAAGGGTTGAAAGAGAAGAACGAGGAAGACCAAAAGGAAGAGGAGAAGAAAGAGAAGGAGAAGACTGGTGCGCGAGGCCGAGAAGAGGTGGAAAAGAGTAGGAAGATCTCCGGATTTTCTCTGGGGGAGGATATGTGTTGGAGGTCGCGAGACGCGGAGGCGAGGGACACGCACACACCGGAGGTCGCGCATGCGTCCGCCGTCGTCGGGCAGAGGATGTTCGACGTTTTTTTCAGTCACCGGTCGACGCTGCGCCGGGCACCGTCGTCGTCGTCGTGAACACGGCCGCGATCGCGCGGCGTTCAGCTGCTGGCTACCACCACCGCACGTTCGCGCACGACGCTCGCCTCGCGGACAACAGCCTGGCGCTGGTGCCCGCGTGTCCGCGCGACCGACGTCGCGGTCGATAAGCACCTGGAGCGCGAGAGGATACGGCCAGGTGGAGGTTCCATACCCGGAAGAAGAGAACGAGGAGGAAGAGGAAGAGGAAGAGGTGGTGGTGGTGGTGGTGGTGGTGGTGATGCAGTGAATCAGTTCTCGGCCACGCGCTTCACGTGCGCTCTCCTTCCGAGACCTAAGATCGTGCCGTCGGAAGTTGCCTCTTTCTCGGGGAGGATCTCGCCTATCCTGCCGTTATTGGTTGACCTCGTGGCGAGGATCGCGGCACGATCACATCCTCCGGGAACAGCGCGATATCAGGGCAAGGTTACCGTGCGCTCGCCACGTCCCCAGGTGAGAAGAATCACCGGGCAGGCGCGTCGAGAGGGCAAGTCCGCACCTGGATTCGCTATCTCCCCCGGCTCCGGCGTAAGATGCGATCGGCGGCCACTCGCTCGTTACGTCGATCGCGACAGTGCGGAGCAGCCCGCGTCGAGCGTCGAGATTAAGACGGGTGAGGAGGGTGAGATACTTGTCGTCGTAATCGCGACGGAGGGACTGGCGCAACGAGAGCACGGAACATCCCCGATAACGCCCCCGAGAACAACCGATCGTTCGCGCGATTAGAGCGAGTCGCGCGCGTGCGGGAAGGAAGACCCGGACGTGCGGCAAGATCGGGCGATGAGAATCTCCCCCCGGACGGCCGAGGAGTCCCGGAACCGTCGCCTCACGCAGCCCCGGACGCCGAGGAGGCCGCGACGTCGTTAACGGAGAAACGCCGCGAGGATGTCGCTGCACTATCCTCAGGGATACCGGTACCGATCCGCGTCGAGGGCGATCAGCGGGGTCGGCGAGCAGGGCTCCGACAGCGACGTGGCGGAGCTCAGCGACCTCGAGGACGACGAGGACGAGGACGGAGCTCACATATCCGCCAACAGGCGAGCGGCCGACGAGGACGAGGACGGTGAGAACGATATGGACGACGAGGACGACGATGATGACGACGACGACGACGACGACGACGAGGATGACGAAGATGAGGACGAGGAGGAGGAGGGCGAGGGTCTACCCTATCCAGGCTTCATTCCGATTGCTCTCAGATATCTCGACCAGACCACACGACCGCGCAACTGGTGTCTTGCGCTGATTACTAATCCATATCCTTTTGGTACTTCTCGACTCGGTATGGTAAACTCTGCTTTGTAGTAGATACGTCGACCTACATACACATGCGATCTCGCACATTGCGCTTTAATCAGCATAAAAATCTGAAACATTTCTATAAATAATTTATAATTCCGAAGGAAAATTAGTATTAACGTTTGCACATATTTGAATAAAAAAAATCTTATGGATTAGAATTTGCCCCTCAGATTTCCGAAGAATATCGGAAATTTTGTGTCCTTATGACGAAAGGATATCCCTGATTGGACACGTTTTGCACCAAGTTTCTCAATAATTAGCAAATTTTTAGACGTTTATATTATCTGCGATATATTTTATAGGCCCGATAAATCTTTCACCAAAAACAGAATTAGAAGCGATTATTGGATATCGAGTTTCTACGGTAGCTTTTGTGAGGGAGAGACATCTTGGTGTACATTTTACGAATACAGATTCGCTTTTCATGGTCGTGGTAAGCTGATGCGAACTGTTCCAGTCGATCTTCATTAGGAATTTATTTCATCTCTCTGACTACACAAGGTTGCGCGTGCGTCAGCATCCGCCGTAGCTATCAGGATTTGTTGATTCTCCTAAGTCGCCGTGTAGCGCGTTATCAAATAAGATTAACTGGGAGGCGATGTCGAGGCCCATTCAATTAAACAAATTATCGACAGCATCAACATTTTTACCTACATTTTCGCCCTTATAGAACGTGTAACTCGATCTCAATAAATCAGCCACGTTATAATGTACATTAACGGGTTGACAGCTAATGTCAATACTATTTCGCGTTGGGATCTTTATAGATAAAAAGGATAAAATCGTGATAACACAATGACGCGTGAATTAAAATAGAAATCAATTATGCGCTCTTTCCAACGTTCGATTAACCGTTTGTGACGTTAGATTTAACGTACCGCAATAATCAAGGATTAACGTTAATTGGTAGGTAAATTGGATTTCATTTCGGAATCGAAATAAGCGCGAAAGGAAAGATGTGTTTATTTTACGGAAAAAATTGGAACGAGAAAGATGTCGTCTTTCCTGAAAGGTCGTTTCTCGAGCTATAATTGTGACACTTAGCGAGAAGGAAATTGGAAAATTGTATCGGTACCATCTGAGGACGATTAATCGCTTTTTCTACGTATGACGTGTCTCCGACGTGAAAACTCCTCGAGGGATACGCTTGATCGTTCTGTTTTCGCACGATGTCCTTAACTTACGGAACTCTTCGCGCCCTGCGAACAGCGCGGCGCTTCCGCCTCATTTGTTGAATTGTTGAGAATCTCTCCCGCTATCGGGCGAGCATTTGTTGCCGCGAGTAGCCCCGATCGAGTGTGGCGAACTGGCGGTGGCGGGTGCCGAGGGAGACCGGTCTGAAGACACCTTAAATAGGTCATTGATTGACCTATCCCCAGGCGAATCCTACTGCGCGCGTAGCCGCTTTCCACAGTGGCACAGTTCTCTCTCCTATCTCGCTCTCCTCTCGGCGCGGCGGTGGCGGTGGCGGTGACGGTGACTCCTTTTTCTCCTCCGCACAGTGGCGTTCCCGTTCTCCATCTCGTCCCGCATTTTCCTCACCCTCTCGCGGCACCCGATCCCTCCTCCGGTTCCCGGCGCGTACACGGCCGGAGCGCCTATATCCGTTTGTGCGGGAAATTACTGGGGGGGAGGGCATGCGGCGGGACGTGCACTGCACGTGGTGAGGCAGCGGCAGAGCGACGGCTGCAGCGGCGGCGGCGGCGACGTCCGGGCAAAGTTTAGTCAGCCGACCATCGGAGCAACAAGCGCCGAGGGAAGCGCGCCGCGCGTCAGAAAGATCTCCATTGTGCGCGCGAGGACAATGGGCGCGGGTTGAAGCACGTCGTAGCACCGAATGCGAATGCGGACCTCGAGCCTGTTTCACATTGCCGCTGCAAAACCATCGCTCTCGTCCCACCGTAATCGCATCTCGCCTCGTGGCTCGTCGTTGAAATCGGCTCCCGGATACCGCGATCTGAAATTCCCGGGTCCCCTTGTTGGGGGAAAGAACCCCTCTGGGTATACCGAGGTGTCCCTCAATTTAATCAAGGTCCCGTATAAAGAATTTAATAAATTTCTCTACGTTCTGCGTGGTACACGCTCGCTCTCTTGCGGAACCGAATCGCGAGAATACTTATTTCGGAACGAAAACAATAGCGGAGCGTTACGCTAGCGCGTGAAAATTGCAATATTATCTCACGGTTAATTCATGTTGCATGGAGAATCGCGACTGGATGGTTTCAATTTTCGAAATTTCGAGGTACATTTCACACAAAAGCATGTGTTTGTATCGAAACGGCAGAGACCTTGACCCATCGATGTTTAATCCTAGCGGGACCAAGGGCGGGCCAGGGAATGCCAAACTGCATTTTTCCTTGAACTACTTGCTGTAATAATTGTGGTTTATAACTCACAGATTTAGTTCGCTCAAGCAAATTTAATTCCAATGCGCAAATATAAATGCAGCGTTGCCACCGATATTAACTGCACCAATAAAATTATAGTAATGAACTTTATTTAAAATGTATCATCATCCAGGATGCGTTTAGTCCGATCTCAATAAATCAGATATTGTAATGTATGTAATATTCTTTTGCACCAATATTATGATAAGGATAAAGAGAATCATGTATAAAATTACAAAGAGATAATCTAAAGTGAAAACCAATTATGCACCTTCCAATGTTCAATTAAACGTTCGCGGCTTTTTTAACTTGCTGTAATACTCAAGAGCTGTACATATAATTCCAAATGAAACGGACTGGATTTTGTCCTCGGACTCGCGGACGAAAGAAAGATATTCTTATTTCACGAAGAGAAACTGAGATGAAAGAACTTTTTGTCTTCACGAGACATAATTATAATAATTGCCTAAGAAGCACTCGAAGATTTATCCGCCGATCACTCTTCTATGGAGCAATTTTAATTTCATGCGTAAATAATATTATTGATCCACTTTTATAACACGTTGCATAGTTCAGGAAGTTTGTTTTACTTGGCTTATAAGTTCGGGGTTATAAGCGGTTAACGCGCGGCTCGGATCAATAAAAAGCTGGTCGCAATTCTTTTAATTTGCTGAAACCTGTAATTCGCGAGAATGCATTGCTTTTCTGCTTAGAGATTAAATGCGAGATTACATGATAGATTGTGCGAGATGATTGCCATTAACGGAACAAACGGCTATCTCCCTGTTCCAGCCTGATAGTTTACTTCATTATCTTAAGTACCATAAACCGGGCGAGCAGTTATTTACGATTTAATCTGATTATATGTATCCTCCACATTTAATTCATTCGTCTAGTGTTAATGGTTATTTATGTAGACAGGTTGTTTCACTTCAAGTCTTATCGTTAATTAGTTTTAAGTATGAGAGTTGCACACGGAAAAAGATGTTACTGTATATTGCTTCCGAGAATACTACACGATTAAATTACTTCTGTTTTTTTTTACATTTTCGTCTCTTTTCGTCTCTTATTCTTTGGTTTCAAGATTTTTATAAACGCGCGACTCTAAAAATAGCGAAATGTTCCGTTATGGAAGGAAACGTTCGCTCCTTTCGATAGGCTGGCGTTCAAGTTTTGACTACTTGTCGCTCTTGTCCGACGCATGATTGCACTACTCTACTGCGTTGCTTGAATTGCACTCGAACTACTGATTGTCGTGAACGATCGACTGTCTCTACTGCAGTTACATTTTTTTGTTTTTATTTTATTTTCATTATAACAGCAGCAGATTAAGCAATGCAATTATTTGCCAAATATTCGACAAACAGTAAAAGCTACTTTTATGTGAATTTAATTGCGTTGTCATATATATATAAAATAGTAATTGGAACATTGTCATATAGACGTATTATATATTATTTTACTCGATTTTACCTTGGCTTTGCGAATATTTATTGTTTAAATGCGAAATTCGTAGAATCATCGAATCCAGAGCGGAGAACATAAATAAGTATTAAAATATTTATAGAAGGAGACCGTCTCTTCCCGAGATGCGCGTTGGAAAAAAGGATATTGGATATTAAAAATGTATTGAATTTATCGCTCTAACGATGGAAACCTAGAAAATGTAACGAGAAAAGTACGCAACGTCGCGCAACGTTTGCGGTGGGTTTTTCGTTACGGTGGTAAACGTAATACTTGAGTAAGTAGGTGTCAACTTCACGGGGTATGACAACCGCGGTTTTGCGGTGAACAAATGCGATATTGCGGCTATAATCAAAAGCAGTGGCCCGAACGGTCCGGTCTCAAGGGCAGTTCTCTCCGTTGATCTCCCCACGGTTTCGCGCGTTCTTCCATCTTCCTTCGCTGGATCCTCCCGATGATTTGTCATCGATCGCCGACGAATACGGGCACGAGGTCAGGACGTTCGTAGGACCGGGGAAAAATAATCGAGTGACTAAAGCGAGGCAATCATCCGCGACCTCGAACGTCGCCGGAAGCGGCAGTCGATCGAAACAATTTGCTTGGCCGCCTCGGCCGCTTGATTGTCTATTAAGCGCCGCGTAAATGAGCACCGATGAGAGCGAGAGGCGTCGATGAGAAACAGGTTGACGGGCCATCACCGACCGATCGACACGTAACAGGCGCATAAAAATCAATCTCCTATCGTACAAGGGCTCGCGCTTTGTATGTGTTTTATGTATGTCGGCTGTAACATTGCAGCGTAATTGATGTCATAGTTGATATCTTGCAGATAGCATTTGTATAAGAAGTTCATATTAATTTACATCTTTGAAGTTATACGACGCGACAAGGATCATTTTAATTAAAAGTAATTAATTAATGAAAGTATCGTTAATTATTTTAAAAGCTTTAAAACGTTGTTTATAATGTCTCGCTAATGAATGCAACGTCTGTCGGTCATGACATTTGAAAATACTCATTGTATGAGAATTCATTTTTCATCGGATTTAATTAATCCAGTGTTTTTTTAATCGATATTACGGATGTTACATTTCTATTAAAAATTAGAATAAAACATTAGTGCAATAAGACACTTTTTTTTTACCGAGAAATCTGTTTTTCCGAATATTTTTCGTATCAAATATCAAAATATAATATAACAAAGTTATTTCTCATAGTTAAAATGCAGTACACCAAGCAATTAATATAAGTTCACATTAAACATGGCATATCTTTTCTGTCCTTCTCTTTATTCGATTCTTTTTCCTTCTGACAAAAGAGACAACGTTTCATCGGAAAAACGTACGAGCTGTCAATGCGAATATCGAAGAACAATTTGAGTTAGGCGAAGATTTTCCACATTAGCGAAATCGGCACTGCAAATTTCAATCGACCAGTGTCTTCAATCGCGATTGTAATCTGTACTGTCGCGTGTTTCCGCATCGTGCATAACGCTAGTCCAAGATTTATATAAACGGTCGTGCATTGTCGCAGCGAGCCAAGAGAATTCTGCAGCATGCTGCAACGGCATTAATCCTTACACGAACGATACTTAACGCGGTCACAGGCACGCCGGCCGAGACGGCGGCGCGGGTACAGATTACATAGCACGATAAACGGTTATCTAGGGCTCCGAGGTCTTGCAACACCTACGGCTCACGTGCGGAGCAATCGAATTGATTATTTTCCGCTGGCGCTGCTTATCTCCGAGCGCGTTAAAACGGGTCGGGATTTATTTTTAGCAGCACGCGTACACGAGTCCGCGAGATAGGAAGCATTTGTCCCTTCGCGAAATGCTCGCGTTTATTCTCGTAACGATTTAATTACTCATTCCGGAAATGAGGAATGCCCGTCTCTTTCCTTGTTCCTGGAATATCCGAGGCGTGAAAATAGTTCCGTCATGGCCGAATTCAACGCGCCCGTGTGAAACACAGTCTGCTATCCAAGAGAGTCTCTCGGGTATCTAATTCTCTCGTTTTCTAAAATATTCATTCTCAAGTAAAAGTAGAAATAGGGATTTAAAACTTCTTTCATTCCTTAACAGAAATGCAATGGCTTGCGCAAAACAATTACTTATTTAAAATAAAAAATTGACAAATAAAATTGAAAGAGACATTAGAAATTCTCTCCATTAATTTTATATTTAACAAAAAAGTCTCTTCATTAATTCTATATAATTTTAAATCTAAATTTCTAGCTCTATTATTTCTCATAACTTAATCTATAACCTTTATAATTTTAATTAAGTTATTAACTAAAGTAATTTTAAAGAAACCGAGCACGCGCTCCGAGACGTCAGCTTCGACGAAATCGATGTGGTAGTTCGAGCGTGAAACGCGGGTGCTTTCGATTTTCCGCGGACAGAACGACGGACGACTTTATCTTGCAGACCCATTACAATTTCCGTCCGGTCGCAGTAATGCAGGAAATAAGAGAAATCTAACAAATTGCATGTATAGTCTGTCTTCTGGTTTTTGTCGTTATAAACGACCGCGACAAATTGCGGCAAACCTTCTTCAGCAGCTGTCGAAACGGCTTGAGACGAGACCATCGCGAAAGAGTAGGAGAAAATGTCCCTTGACGGAGGATTTTCACGATGATTTAGGTCTTTCCAGGCAGCGTAGACTTCGTTGAATCGATCGTGGCGTGAACGACGAATCCGGAAAGGAGTTCGGTCGCAGATTGACGTCCCTGACACTCTGCCGCGGCTTTTCCTCGTTCCTTCATATCAGACAGCCTGTTGACTGAGCACCGATTGCGTGTCCTAAGTACTACCGGGTGCCCTTTCAACCGTAGATATTGGAGAACGTTCTATAAAAAAGAGCAATTACATTAATGATGGAACATTGACAGTATATTACAGTGTTGTAAGATTAAATCTCGGCAAACTAAGCGTGTGAAAACGCATAGATAGATAATCTTCTCTTCGAAATTTTTCCTCTTGTTTTTTTCTTCTGATTTTAACCGAATTTTATTTCAAGAACCCATGAAACTTCAAACATATGCTCGTTGAAGGTATCGAAAATTTAACATTTTTTTTACACATAAATACATTTTAAAGAACTAGCATTCTCTTTTTCTTACAAAAAGATTCTACATGTCACATTTTGTAGAAGAAAAAGTGTTCTAGGGAAACATTTGATGTTTCTGGAACACGTTGTATACAACGGGGAATGTAGTTGATATAATTCTGCCGTTTCCCACATCGTCGTTTCCACTTCTTCGCCGTTATTATCATTTACTCTGACATCCATGTTTGCATGTTTAACAAAATATACGGTGCTTTTCAACATTTTTTTCTTTATTACATTGTTTCCTGCGAATAAGGAGCAATCAGGTCAATGGATAATAAAAGAGTGCTTGATTGTCATTTAAAAATGAAAATTAATCTCTCTATTTCTCTCTCTCTCTCTCTCTCTCTCTCTCTCTCTCTCTCTCTCTCTCTCTCTCTCTCTCTCTCTCTCTCTGTCTCTTACTTTTACTCAATCTATCTATCTATCCATCTTATTGCATTGCTTTCTCATTAATCTCTCTTAATACATCGTTTTCCTGATATTATATTTAGATGTCTAACGTTTCACAAGAAATTAAGATTATATGATCCTAAATATATTAGGATCAGATATTAAGATTAAAGATTAAATTTTACTGAAATATTCATATAACATATGGGTTTGCAAAAGTGTGAAACAATCATGATATTCTCTTATATACGGAATGAATATATGATACCTAATGAAGATTAATTCTTATTATCTGTTAACGTATATTAAAGATTAATGATACATTTAGTAAGAAACAAATTATCTCTGATATATCTCACAATGCTACAATTCAATTACGTTTTAAATAATTTAGACAAAATGAGCAAATACATTTGTTTGATGATTATGATGACAATAATCATCCAACGATAAAAAAACAATTACATACACTTACTATGTTTTAGTCATTAAAAACTCTGTGTCAATTAACTACGATTATACACTGCGAACCTAATGGTTGAGCAATCATTTGTCCTACCTTCATGTAACAGTTAGAAATGGTTAACCTATACTGGGGAATAAGGCTTGGCAATAAGAGCGGTGCATGCCTCGTAAGGGGATGAAAGTTAACAGCAACAACAACACGATCCATTAGGTTCAGCGCGCAAAGCCTCTCATACATTCAGCCGTTTTCTACTTGAGCGGATACACCTGTCGGACGACGTGGCACCCGTGCACACCGATGAGGAATCCATTGTGTGTGAACCGCAGCATTTGCTGGAAGAATAACGGAGCAATCATTTCGATATACGCAGATATCGTGCTTTTGTCTGCGTTAATTATACGACTTTAATAATTACACATTTATCCTTTATGCGTCTACGTTAATTATTCGGCTTTAATATGTTGAATGTCATGATGTCACCGGTGATACAATACTGACACGTTGAGGCGCATGCAAAGTGCAATTAATACGCATACACAAGTTTGCATTATTAAAAACTTATCTTTATACCTGATACAACGAACTGATTAAGCAAAATTCGCCTTGCAATTAGCGCGTTAATAAACGTGTCGTACTTCCTATAATTACTTGTAGCCGTCGATACTTGGAGCTCAAAACTGGCAACAAACATTTTCGGATGAAATCCCATTTTATTATCTTCGCTGTTTCCAAACTAAAGTAAAGAATAGTGGAAATTTATTCTCTTCCTAAAACAATATATTTCTTCATTTTGAAATACCTACTGTTCGAGTTCACCTCTAGGTATCTTATTTGAGCTTCTGGAGTATGTAAATCTCCGGTCCTAATAAAGGGCACCTGTCAACGCAAGGAATGCATGAATGTCTATCATCAATCGCCTCCTTTGCATTAACGGGCGACGACGTTCACCAAGACGCGAGGGTTGCATACTGAGAGGAAGAGAGAGAGAGAGAGAGAGAGAGAGAGCTCGGTGGAGGCCAACCTAGTTTATTGATCGAACACACTCCGAGCACGTTTGTGAAAGCAGATAACGCAGAAGGTTCCTCGCAATCCGCCTGTCAAAATCACCGACATGCTGCTTTTTAATGCGAACCTTCCTCCGGTTCTCTCTCTCTCTCTCTCTCTCTCTCTCTCTCTCTCTCTCTCTCTCTCTCTCTCTCTCTCTCACTCGTCGTTGCCCCCGTCTCTCTACGCCAGAGATGAAACGGTGCAGGTGCTCGCGACTGTCTGTGTAAGCACACGGGGGTGGCTAAGAACCGCGCTCGTACAAACGCTCGTCGATATCACCGCTTGGCACGCGAGATCGTGTCGGCGTGATAGATCGCTATTATGATACACCATCGCTTCGCGATCGTACGGCAATCTATCATGCATCCGGCGTGAACTGCGTAGATTGTACGATTCCGTGTTTAATTCGGGTCGAGAAGCGAGCGCTTTTGAAATGCCGATCTGTACAGCAGAAAAGTTATAAAAACGTCTGACTGACGTTCGAAAAATAAAGACGTCTTCTATAATATTAACACGTCGAATTGCAGACGCTTTAATAAACTCTTTCAGACGCTTGCGCTGCCCGTAGAAGCGCTTTGTCTAGCGTCAAAGCGTTGTGCGAAAAGACAAACCCGATATTCCAACCGTGCATGGATGTGCATGAACAAAGATTGTCGCGATTTGAATTTAACTTTCGTCAGAGACTCCATTTTTAATTAGCTACATGAGATTTATACTTTATTCGCCGAGCACTTTCCAAATTTTCGTGATACACAACCCTCGAACTCTTTATCCATAATGAAAGTTCTTCTGAGAATAAATGGAGATGTTTTAGGGAGCTTAACGGCGGATTGATTTGCGGGCAGACGAGTCGCAGCGTGTGTCAATTTTGTCCTTTCATTAGGCTAATATCTCACCAATCTCTGGCTGTGCAAATATATTCCGAAGAACTGTCCCATCTAACATAGCGCTATACGTTCCATTCGCGTGATAAGCGGCGATCGATTTATTTTTAGTCTACCAATTTCCTGCGCGCCCAGTCGGGCCATTTATCGTCCGGATACCATAAAAAGTAACAAAGGTCATTTACGAAGATAGACGGGTTCAAGTTCAAATGTCACACCGTGGTCCATTATTTTCGGCCAGTTCTCGATGACTACAGGCGATCGATTCGAGGTAATTCGGAGACACGGGTCGTCTTTGTCGCCTATAATTAATTGAGCGCAACAAGTAGTAAAAAGAATTTCAGTCGAAATAAGAGATTGCGGTAATCCCCATCTTAATGGTGCTCCCTACTTCACTTTAACCTTTTCGAGAAGGGCGTCGGCCTCGCGTGTAACTCGATGTCAGTAGCCGGCTAGCTAACACGTGAATAGCCGCTTGCACGCGACGCCGATGAATATCGCGACGTCGTATAACACCGTCGCCGCAAGGGTGGCATACGAATCGCGACTGCTCGGGAATCGGTGCCTCGGTTTCTTATTTCTGTGCGTCACGCACGCGATTTATCTCCACATTAAAAAGATATCACGATAATATGTTCTCGAAGACGTATCGCAGATGGAAAGGATAATTAAACATACTTTTCTCAGATATATAATACATAAATAGAGCACTGATGTCGTGAAGCAAAACAGATTTATCTTTAACAAACAAAACGAAAATTCTAAAAAAGTTAAAAATATTAAATGATGTTGTTAAAAATTAAAATTTAGACTGTAAACGTCTTTACGCGAGATTTGTGTTACGGGGTAAAATTCATATTTAGCATGTGCAGTATTAACTGTTTAGTATTTAGAGAGTTTAAAATGATATTTACGTGTAATTAATAATCGCATTCGATACTGAGATATCACAACCCTATTAAAAGCGGTAACTACCGAAAACTGATAGCTGCTAATTGTACGATCGGAAACTCGCTGCATCGCATCACTTGCGCACACATCTTGATTATCGATTTCGATTTGAACTTTATATCTAATTTCAATGTGCTAGCACGGACGACCAGTGTGTCGTGACGTTGCAGAAAAATCGGACGTTTGATCAAATCGTGGCTGACATGATGATCGAATAGTACATCGTATACTTCATTCAATATTAATCGCGCACTCATCTGCGACACTTTTTTCCACGCCCGGTGGCCAGAGACGCGTGATTAGATGTAATCGCACAACTTGTCTGCTTGTTAAATTGGCATGTTGAGAAATGCGCAGCGAGAAAACACGATGTTTAGATGATAGTCACTTGGCAACGATAATCGGTGCGCCGATTACGGCGATCTGACATTTATCGATCGACGCAGGAAAAAAATTGCGCGTTGCGAAAATGAGGCTCAATTATTATAAATAACGATTGTATTCTTAACGAAGAAGACAAACGTCAATTCAACAAATACGGAAAGAAATTTGTTTTCTCACTCATTAACGTTGTACTCATTTTTATTACGCGGTAATAAAACTGATTGCTCGTAGGAACATTTCAATGCTCAGTAATTTTCATGCAAATAATGGCGAGGCGAATTACATTCGTATATTGTAAAAATTGAGAATTATTTATTCACAACATGCCTGGTTAGGGAGAGATGAGAGTGCGAGATATTTCCAATACATTTCTCATATACTTTTCATGCACACAATTTGTATCCCGTATGTTTAAAGATTCTCTTTTACACGTTAGTTTTAAATGCGTGGCCAGCGATCTATTACTTTTAAGGGAAAAAAGACTGAAAAATACCCAGCTGTTTTCCTTAACAAAGACTCACGTGGTTCGAAAGGGTGAGCATGATGGTGATTCTTCTAAACTGCATTACGCTCGGGATGTACCAGCCGTGCGTGGACGACCAGTGTGTAACGAATCGATGTAAGATACTGCAGGTAGGTACTCATATCTCGCAGCAGCCGGTTGGAAAAAGAAAAAAAAATGAATGAAGAAGAGGAGCCAAAGTAATCCGCGTTATCTCATTCGGATTTGAGAAAGCGAAGCATAGCGTATCGGGTTTATTCAAGTAAAAACCATTTCCATAAGAACGGCTCCCCTCGCGATGCCGAGTATCGCATTTGCATGTTCGCGTGCCGGGGGAGGAAAAAGTCCGATATCGAAGTGGGAATATTTACAATTCAATTAAGTCAATTTACGGGAAATTTTCGCGTGAAGGCGACGATTATATGGCGCGCTGATAAGCGAATTAATCGATTGCGCATCTTGACACGGTTTCCGGCCGGTTCGCAATTAGTCTAGCAAAGAAGAAGGAGGAGGAAGAGGAGGGGGGAGGAGGATAGGATGGGAAAGAGATGAGAAAATTACCGACATGGAACAGCCGTTAATCGAATCCTCTAGTAGAGTGCCCTAAATCAATCACGGTGAATTACGTCGATCGTACCTTGTTCTAATCAAGCTACGTTCTCCTATTGCTTTCAGATGTTCGATGATATCATTTTTGCCTTCTTCTCCCTGGAGATGACCATAAAGATGGTGGCGATGGGGATTTACGGTAAAGGAACTTATCTCGCGGATTCCTGGAATAGATTAGATTACTTTATAGTGCTAGCTGGGTAAGTATTTCATTTCGGTTCTCCTTCATATGTTTTTAATTTTTCAACAATTTGTCTTACTTCCAAAAGTTTTTGCATAAAATCCGCGAGAATTCGCATGAAATGCGTTATAATAAATAACAATATGGAGTAAAAATACACAACTTCTCAGCAAAAGTTTTACAATAATTATGACAATTAACTGAAATTATTTTACATTTATGGTGCCTCATATATATTCCGTTCAGACAATTGTGTGAAATATATTTTTATAATTTTTAATATTACGTATCTTTAAATTCAAAATTTACACTATTTTCATAAGTTTATGCAGATTATTAATTACAAAATATTGTTCAATTATAAAAAGAGTACTGTAATAAATCATAAAATAGACATGTTAAAGAAGTTTAAAGAGTGATTTGGTTGTAGCGCTATGGAATACTGCCTAAACGTGGAAAATATGAATCTGTCAGCCATCCGAACGATAAGAGTATTAAGGCCGTTACGAGCGATCAATCGAATACCAAGTAAGTAACGAGATCTTTGCGATATGTCAGAAACCTCGATGGTTGACGGTTAACTGCAGTTTGCTCCCATCGTCGATTTCACGGTGCATTGCCAGGTGCATAACCGCCGCGTACAAATCGTAACGAATTCACGGTTGATTTCATCTTGGAATTGAAACGTAGAGAAGGTAGAGAAGTACACATAATCATATCAAACAAGAACAAGTAAAGTTGACAAGAAGTAACATGTAACTACAAATGTTAAGATCGAAATTCCAGACTGAATTTCGCGTAAACGCGAAACATGCACACGTGTCCCGGAATTGGCGACCTTAATTTTAATAAGAGACCCTTCGATGATCAAGGTGTATGTTATATCTTGATTGTTTTATCTTCGTACCATCAAGACATTCAAATCATCCATGGAGAAGAATTTTGTACAAACTATTTTTAAGGCAAGATTTGAATAGTATCTTATCAATCTGCGGCTTCAAATTTCTTTCTCCAAATTTAAACATTGATTAATTATTTAAAAATTTCCGTGAACGTTCAAAAGCTGTTTTTTCCTCAATATATAAATAGAATGGATATTCGTCAATGTGTCTACCATTAAAATTAAAGTCGAAAATCTAGGTCATTCCGCGTGAGATGTATTTTCAAATTATCGCGTATATTTATAGAAAGAAAAGACTCAAGATAGCATTAGACTATTTCAGTGTCCAAGGAAGAATATCCGCAAGTAGAATCGATATTGCCTTGGTTCCAATAATTCGATAACGAATCGTGATAGTGACAATTGCACACGTACATTACACGCATTTGCGTGTATTAATCGCTTACGAAGTGTTATTTTCACGAACACCTCCGATAGGTATGCGGATACTGGTGATGTTGCTGCTCGACACACTTCCCATGCTGGGCAACGTCTTGTTATTGTGCTTCTTCGTCTTCTTCATATTCGGCATTGTCGGCGTGCAGCTTTGGGAGGGCATACTGCGCCAACGCTGCTTCCTCAAGGCTCTGCCCAATGTCAAGTATCCCGAGTAAGTCGACGAGAAACCTTAGGCCCGCGGACTATTCGTTGACCATTTTTTTTTTATTATCATAGATGTTCGACTCCGATTCTTCACATTATTGCGCCTCACGCTGCATCGCATTTCGTTTTTTCTCCTCTATCTGTCTTTCGATTGCTATGCAGTTTGAAGCGCTCTGTCGCTGATCGTCGCATTTCCGCGAGACGGCGAAACGTGTGAAATTCAATAACTCACATCCGACGATTTGTCATTAATTAGGAATTTTTCGCGACATCGTAAATTTCAGACACCGTAAACGGTAAAGCATCGCGTTCAGCGCAAAATAGTCTTTCAATTTCCATCTAAAGCTCATCGCAAAACTGGTGGATTTAGTTAAGATCAGCACTTCGAAACACTTTCGCTTCTATGTGAAAATTTTATTCTCAGAGCTTTTGCAATAACATACGCCAGAAGACAGTAAACGCTATGGCCCCACGTGCGAAACGAGCAGGAGGAACGATTTTCATTTTACATGAGACATATTTGCGTTTACCGTTTCCAAAGCATGCTATTGCATAAAAGAAAGTCTATTATTCTGCGTACGCAGTTTTTTGCTCGACAACTTTTTGCTTAGATAGAATATTTCTATTTGACACGCCTGCAATTTGTTTTCGTCGCCCAAGACGAAGCGGGTTTCTCCGGGACTTTAGTTATGGGACTTACGTCTGCGAATGTGGACAATCAATGGTTCGAGAGCGCGGCGAGCCAGCCGCACGCGATTCGGCATCGAATTAACAACTTGGTCGTGCGGTTTCGTACCCGCGGAGTCCAACTGTAATCTAATATATCCAGATTGCATGGCGAGTAGAACTCCAATTGTCGCAAAGCATCGCTTGCCGAGTTTTTCTTGCTGTAAATTTAACGCTCCGCTCTCTTCTTCCTTCGCTCTCTGTCTTTCGCCAGTTCTTCTCTGCGCCAGTACTTTGCGCTCGATCCGCTTCTACCAGACGATCGATATTTGCTCAGAATACAGTGCAAATTTCGTAACTCATGCTCACTCCGCTCGGCTTATCACGAAACTACCCATAAAATATCATCGTCTCAAACTTGAGATGGACGCAACTTAACGAAAGTGGATATAATTAAGCACTCTTAGAGCCTACTTACGTTTGCCGTAAGTAACAGAAAATATATCACGAATAATGTATACATCTTTTATTTCTTTTCAAGTATTGTTCTTTCTTTTCGGGAATACTTGCGTTTTAATGTACGCGATATCGATTTAAGCGTCAGAAACAAGAACAATAGTTCCGCTTAACAGTATCTGTGTCATTGTGGAAAACTTGTAGCCTATTTGAAAACTTATATGAATAATTGACATAAGAAGAAAGTCTTGGCATAAAGAAAAATCAGTAAATGTAAACATTGTAAGCTATTTTTCTAGATATTAACAGTGCAAAAGGAAGACAATCTTTTTCTGTCAGGTGAATAATTTAGTATGCGATTATCGAGCTTGTTCTATCGACACTAACATATAAAAATCTTTCCAAAGTAAAAATACTTTTAACAGCATGACACTTACAACGATCTGTCTTGTCAATTCGACTGTTCGGATATCGATTTGAAATTGTTGGCGCGTTCTAGATGAAGAGAAAGATACCGTCGGTGGCGAAAGGGACCATGAGAAGTTCGTGAAAAGCCCTGGATGGATCAGTATGTTCTACTTCCTGAACTTTTGCTTTACAGGAGTATATCACGTTAGGCGATCTAAGACGTTCTTACTCTCGCCTCCCTCTCTCTCTCTCTCTCTCTCTATCTTTCTCCCTTTTTCTTTCTTTCTCCTTCTTCTGCTCTTCGTGACTAAAAAAAAACCTAGACATGTAAGTACATGACCCCAGGGAGGCAGTGACAGGCTATTGTTTCGCTGTTGCAGGTTACTCTCGGACGAGTACTCGGTTCGATCACGCATTTAGTAAGC
This sequence comes from Vollenhovia emeryi, assembly GCF_000949405.1. Lineage (NCBI taxonomy): Eukaryota > Metazoa > Arthropoda > Insecta > Hymenoptera > Formicidae > Vollenhovia > Vollenhovia emeryi. The sequence continues at coordinate 1,357,569 of NW_011967232.1, read as the reverse complement.
TCTAGTAGAGAACAATGTGCTGTACATACATATATATCTTTCTCTATCTCTACTTCTATCCCTCTTACTCTCTCTCAATAATACCTAATATGAATCACAGAGTACACATACACGTGGCATCCATATGTACATATATGTATATACATGCAACCATACGTGATGTGCATATGTATATTTCTCTCTCTCTCTCTCTCTCTCTCTCTCCCTCTCTCTCTCTCTCTCTCTCTCTCTCTCTCTCTTTCTGTTTGAATCTCTCCCTCTGTCTCTTCCTCTCTTATCTCTTCTCCCTTAACCACTACTGTACCAGTGTGCGATTGTACCGTAGAATGTACTCACATAGAGCATGTCGACTCGACCGACAACGAATGAAACACTATTTCGTATACTGGCTGCCGATCGAGAAGACGATGGTTCCGAGATCCCCGAGAGCGAGAGAAGAGATCGATCCTTCTAAACTTCGAGATAGTATTTTAGTGTCGGGGCTACTTCACCATCTCCACACTTAATCGTTCTAGCACTGAAGCTCTCCCCTCGATACACACGTTGTACATAAATCGCGTGGGTACGCGGCTCGGAAAGCGGGGGATGATGGAGAAGGGATCCGTAATTTGTGGGCGACCCGGAAACTCCATGCTTCTCCACGAGATTACTATACTCCAACACTTCGGGATCTCTTCGGCTACTTTGATGCACGAGTCGATGTTCTTCCTCTTCTTCACTCTGAACATATATCTCTTCCGTGTCTCGCGCGCCTCTCTCACCCTCACTCTCACTGTCTCCTTCACTCTCTGCCTCTCTATTTTATCCTTCCTCAGCGTGTGTCTATTCGGTAAGCATTAACGATGCTTTCTGCATATGTGAACTATCGTTTAAGCAACTGTGTGCGTGGGTGTGTGCGTGCGTGCGTGTGGCATCGGTGATCTCTGTGGTTTCACTACATCGCACCGCTTTCACGATAGCATACCCTTTTGTTGTGTACAGAGCGTCCCGAACTCAGCGCGATCCATGCACTACGTAGTGAGATTTTTGGTCCATGGATCGGAAGTCGGCGTCTCCGTGAAATGGGAAATTTCTCGTCTCCAATTCTTTACATTGAAAAGAGACGAGAGCTTCGACATTTTAAGGAAGGATCGACATTACTTTTCCCCAAGGACCTCATCACGTGGGACATGGACGCGATATCACAGGCACTCTCGGTATCAATGACGTTGCTGCCAATGACTGTGAAGCGAGCCGAATCCTAGACTTTCACGTCCGCACCTCCCGTGGGACGTTCTGTTCTCGTTCGGATACGATGTGTTTAAAGAACCAAAAGTCGCACGTTTCAAGATCCGCCGTCCTAGATTCGTAGTTGCGCGCCCGGGTGCACAGTGCCCCGGAGTCGTTTTAATTCCAAACTCACATGGCGCGATAGCGCAGTAAGAGAAGTAGGCTCCATAAAGCTCCAAGCCCAAGCCCAGAGAGAGAGCTAATTAAACGCGCGGTGCTCGCGCGGTCTATTCCGGTATACGTAGCAGCTATTTTCGACGTTTATCGACTTCTGCACTGGCGTTACTGCCGTTCTCGCGTCCTGGCAGCGCAGCGCTGGAGCCACGCGGATAGCGATGGCCCTGGAAAGCGATCGGCTCATAATTTTCAAAGCGTGCAAGCCAAAAGTATTCTTCAAAAGACGTCAACGTTTATCCCACGGTTACTGGTGATATCGGAATTCCAGCAAGTGTCAAAAGCAATATCGCAGTGCATTTAGCTTTATGTACAAGTTTAAAGTAATTTTTCATTGTATTTTGAAACAGATATGACTGCAATTGAAAATTTTAGAAACCATTATGTATCCACTTGCTTCGTTTGAGAATATCGAGATGTCATCGCTACTCGCACGAAGCTCGCTGCCAAAATGCGCTCATAGATATGCAAAACGACCAGATTTTTGTATTCACGGATCCGTAATGTGTGGTCTGCTTTGTTTTAAGAGAAAGGCGCGATGATGATAAATGGACGCTAAGTGGTGCATTGCTGTAAATACAGACATTAAAACGGTCTGACTGAAATTATTTCCATATTTTTGCGCACCTTCTTACAAAGCTTCAGGCATCTTTTTGGAATCATATTTTATGATTTCCAAATTGAATTGATTTCGCATCAAGATACAAGCGCGAATAGTTTATCGCAATACGAGAGTCGCGACGAAGCAATACATTATGGGGATTAATATATTGTTAAAAAGTAGGACATCTGGTCACTTTATAAATATATAATATACGAGAGGATCTAGAACGATGGGCACGATCAGCACAGCGAGCACAAACGTGAAGCACACGCCTATGCCGCGTTAAAGGCACGCAAATTAAGGAGAGCACAGGCGATCACGTGCACACTGCTAATTAAGCATACATTGCATAGCGTGTGTTTGGATAACGTAAAATTGTGTCGCATTATTTTAGAAAGTATAACGCCTCGTAACGCAAATATATTCAATATAGGTATATTCCTCTATCGCTCCATGTTTTTCTGTTCGATCAATAAATTTTATCATACGTTTTAAATAAATTATTTCAAGAGGTATGATATGTCGTTGCTGTTATCAAATTTAAGACTTTCGATGGAAAGCGGGATAAAATGCGAAGTGAGATCAATCATCTGATTTTAACGGGATTATCAATCATGAGAACGTCTGAGAATTCAGAATAAAAGACGCCATATTGCGATAGAGGAGTATAATCGAGCTTAGAGAAAGATGGCACAATGCCTTTTGATCCTAAAGGGCGTAGCGTAAAATTATGAATTATCCGTCAGACTCGAGATTTCGTGTTTGCCCATATATTTCGCGCTAATATATTCAGGATTACGCGAACGTATTAATCTGCACACGAAAGAAAGAACGTCATCTCAGTTTTGTTTCCTTTCAATATCTTATAATTTAGAACAATTACTGTGTCACTTTGCCATTTCTATAAAAGGACATTTTGACAACGCGATATCGAAGCTCGATGTCCATCGAGCTGCTTCGTAAACGAGTTTTCGTTTACGTGGCCCGACAACGGCGCGACTTGCAATCCTCGAGGCTAGAAACGGCCGTTCATTTTCGGCATCCACGGTATTGCCGATACTTCTCGGGAAACGCGTTTTAATTGTGTTTCTTTTCGCACCGGCCGTGACTATTTTCGGCGCGACACCAGCCGCGTGCACGCAAACTCGTGTCGGTATACGTATATCTGCATTTGCCTATATTTCTCTCAACCGTTGCGCACGTACGTTGTACATCAGCATCTACATACGTGTACGTATTCTATACTACATGAGGTGTCCGAGAATCATCGGACGAGCTGTCGACCAGTGATATATAAACAGGGTCGAAAGTGTAAGCATGACAAGGCCGATGGGAAGCGCGCCCGATTTCCCAAACAGCGCGCGCTTTATTCGAAGCAATCTCGGCGGGAATGCCGCGTTAAATGTATCGATCAGCTTCGCGGATCAATGCCACAGCGGCGTTACGCTGACAATGATTTGCGCGGCGTAGGTCGTTTACGATCAGCCTTCATTCGTGTGGCATATACATCCTTCGGAACCTATAGCACGGGGAACCCACTCCGATCGATTGCATTTACATATTTTCAGTTAGGTTTCAGTACCCATTTACACAAAAAGCCGCACTGGAAGCTCCTCCGGTAATTCCACGACCCTCTGAATTATATATTATGAATATATGAATATATATATATACATATATATAGAACGAATTACTAAAAACCATCATGTAAAATAGCTTCTTATTATCTCACAATTTGATTGCAATTCGTTGTTTCGGAAAAGATGAGCTCCTTTTCCGTACTAAAACTTGAATGAAATCGTACATATCGTCGACTTTATTTTTCATCCTCGGCAAAATCGCCGCGATATCTTTAAATCACACGAGCCAAAGATAAAACTTGCTCGTGTACGTGATGTAACGTTGTTTCGAATATTTTTCTTTTAAATCGACGCGTTAAGAAGTTACTTTAGACAACAGTTTCCAGTGACTCGTTCTGTATACATTTACGCTATATATACTATATATTATATCAAACACGCTCTGCATACCTACATACAATGTACGCATAAAGCGAAGCATGCGAAGAGTGCATCCGTGCATAATAAGGCATATGTACGCAAGTCTTTAAACTTAAGAATCTATACGTGGGTGATCGGCGTGCGTAGATTTGTAATCGTCGCCCCGTTGGTTTTCCAGCGATCTGGAGAAGTTTTTCGAGTATCAGGGTCAGGATTACATTTGTTCGCGTCCCGACGACAGCGGGATGCACTCCTGCAGTAATCTGCCGCCTCTGAAAGTTGGTAAGTACGCCCCCTCCTCTGCCGTCTCAAAAAATCTCGAGTGAAGTTGCAAAATATAATTTAATAAGATAAATTGCGCAATTTCATAAATTTAACTAAATTTAACTCTCTAACAGCCACGTAGAATTAGATAAAAAATGCTTTATGCAAAAAGCGCTCCGGAAAGTTTCTTTATTACGAGTCCCCCGGTACTTTGAGTACTATCTGGCCTATCACCTTATCGCACATTCGAATAATTGACTGCTTCGTCACCGTAATCGAGCGCAACGGCGTTTTTCGCATTCAGGGAACGTGGTGTGCAACAGTACCGCCGTGCCAAACAGTAACGTCACGTTCATCAACAATGATACCTGCGTTAATTGGAACTACTACTACACCGAGTGCAAGGGCCAGGGCAACAATCCATTCCAAGGAACGATTTCGTTCGATAACATCGGTCTCGCCTGGGTTGCCATATTTCTTGTGAGCGCTTCAGTTACTCGTTCTACATTCGTTCAGAATAATTTACTGTATGCATGTGTGCACGTGCACACGAACGTATATACATGTGTGGCACCGAATATTTCTCCCATCTATGAGTAAAATACATCGACGGCGCCCGAAAGTCGATGGGTATGCGGATCGCGCACATTAGTGCCGAGAGAAAAATTACTCCATCGACGATATTGCGGACGAATTGGTTTTCATTCGATAAGATGTTATCGCGAGTGAGTAATGTGCTAGCTGCAAGACTTGGTATTTCTATATGGTGAAAATGTATGAGGCTTCATTCACAGCGCATTTCCTCTTAACGCGTTTGTAGCATGACTCCCCTGAATAAGCTTCCTTTAATTTTTAACGAAAATTCAGCCATAACGTTTTAACATCTTTACCTGTTAATTTATCAATTGACCAGGTTTGTCACGTCGTCCGCCGCTATTTCGTAATACTGAACAGCGCAATCGTGTCGATTTGTAGGTAATTAGCCTGGAAGGATGGACGGACATAATGTATTACGTGCAAGACGCCCACTCCTTCTGGGACTGGATATACTTCGTTCTCCTGATAGTCGTAAGTGCTCCATTTCCTTCCCCAATTGCGAACGCAACGTGTAAAGCATAATGAGTAATATGCGCTGCCTATTTCTCACATTCCGCGTATTTTCCGCGGATTTATATCGCCTCTTCGAAATATAAATTACTTCCACAATACAAATAATAAACAACCGCTGCATAATTATAGTCACGCCTTTAATGATCAACTAGTACAGCGAAATTGTAATGTAATCCGTGAGGAGATAATGAATACAATGTAAAACAGACCAGCGCGGAGTATATTATGAAAGAATGAAGGGTGGGATATTAAAGAGGGCCCGCGTTTGCAGATCGGCTCGTTCTTCATGATCAACCTCTGCTTGGTCGTAATCGCGACGCAATTCTCAGAGACGAAGAAGCGGGAGATGGAGAGGATGCGGCTGGAGCGCGCGCGTTATCATTCGACCTCGACGCTCGCCTCGTCCACGAATACTTCGGAGCCTACTACTTGTTACGCCGAAATCGTCAAGTGGGTATTCGTCATAGTCGCACGTCGCCCGAGGACGCCGTTCGCCGGATTGCTCCCTCGGTCGCCCGCGAAGGGCTCGCTTTGCGATCGATGACAAAATTTCATGCCTTTTCTTTTCAGATACATCGGCCATCTCTGGCGGCGGGGTAAACGAAGACTGATGAAGAGATATCGCCTGTGGCTGTACAGGAGGCAGCAGAAGCGGGAGCAGAATCTACTCAAGGAACAGCAGAGTCAAACGTCACGTACGAACGCCGCTGCTGTCGGACCGAATCGCGTACCGGGCGGTAAACAATTTCGAATAGAAAAATCGCACTAACCCGCGAGTGCTCGCGCGAGGATCAAACTGATCCAGAACATTTCTAATGCCTAACAACTATTATTTTATTCAACGTGTCTCAACTTATGGTATAATTCATTATAAAGAAAAATGACGAGATTGTTGTCGACACATGGAGCGCGCGCGTTATCATTCGACCTCGACGCTCGTCTCGTCCACGAATACTTCGGAGCCTACTACTTGTTACGCCGAACTCGTCAAGTGGGTATTCGTCATAGTTGCAGATCGCCCGAGGACGCCGTATTGCTCCTCGTCCCTAAAATACGAATAAACTATAATGTGGGTCAAATTGTGTGGTCCGGAAAAGTCACGCGAGCACCAAGGGTTTGGAAAAAGGGGAAATTAAATATGAAACTTGAAAGCGAAATCTCGAAACTTTCCTAATATCGACTTGGATTTGAACTTTCGGAATTGTTGCACGTTCAGATAGAAGACTGCATCACGGGAGGTGTCCGCGGCTTCTCGCCGCGCTGGAATATGCGGAGCAACAGCAGCAGCAGCAGCAGCAGCAGCAGCAACAGGCTGCCGGTGGTAACGGCGGGTCTGTCGCCGATTTCGCCGCGATCACATCTCCGACGCAATCGGCCGTGGCAATCGCCGCCCCCGCGACCGTCGTCAATAGCGTTGGTGGTAGCGGGAACCTGGGCACCGCGCCCCGAGCCAGCCCCGAGCTTTCCGAGGCCGAGGTTTCCGCGAACGTGTGCCACCGATTGAGCGTCCATCGCGCCTCCTCCGTGTCCTGCAACGGGAGCGAGAACGCCGTCGTGGGAAACGCGGCCGAGGCAAGTGTGCATATCGTAGACATGCATGCATACACGTGACGAAATTTTTGTACACGTTCAATGGCGAGCGGCGCAATTGAAGTTCGATAAGCGAAATATCGGAAAATAATTCCCGAGTAACATGTAGTGGTTAAATAAATAAATAATTAATTAATTAATTAATCTAAAGTGAGATAAGTAACGAAATGGGCGAGTATTGATTTTATTATTGGAGGATTATTCATAACGTGAATACTCCGTTCCTCCGGTGCTCTCAATTATGCCGCTTGAGCGTTTGCTCTCTGAAAATATTACACTCGACTTTGATCTTCGTAGGCAACTGTAGGCAAGCAAAAACATTTTTTGTATGACTCGTTTAGCGCTCTTCCCGTTAAGCTATTCTCTTTGCTGACATTTATCTTCTGCTTTACATCGATAGTAGTGTACTTTATAGCGATTATATATGCATTCCACGTAGAAGAGCAATTAGCATTTACGTTTCATCACGTTTCGTCGAGCTCTCGACGGTAATAGCGAGTACGTTTGCGCAAAGAAAACGGTGACTTTGAGCTTTAGGTACGGCAAGATAGAAAGATTCTTCCCTTAATGCTACAAGTTTGGAACGAGAACGGTTACGAGAGAGAGAGAGCGCCTGCCGTAGTGTGTAACACGCGTAACGTATTGCTTGATTATCGCCTTTTAGACGAACAGCACGTTGTTGAGTCCACCATGTACGCATTATCGAAGAAGAAGCAGCGTAATGTTTAGCGACGTGGTACTGCTCCATGGCAGCAATAATGTCGGGAATGCGTTGCAGCCGGGGTTGACGGTGACACCGGGCGAACGTAACGTCTGCTCGAGCGAGAAGATGACGCAGACGGGCGATGGTAACGTTTGGTCCAGTCAGCTGCCGGACCACGCACAGGTAATTTTCCCAACTGCCGTGATCGCTCCGTAAATCACGGAGGGTCTCTTCCCTTCTTAAATAAGACGTCTACTGCCGCAGATGCAGGCTGAACTGGGCGGCAACGAGGCTATGACGTGTCAGGAATTGCTGGCTCTCAGCGGTGCTCTCAGCGCTGCTCTGCCCACCGGCCAGCTAGCACTCGACTCGTTTCTAAATTCTCTCACGAAAGGTAAGTCTACTTGACGTATGACGAACATGATTTATCATAAAACCGAAGTTCGTGAATTATTACAGATTCTTATCTAATACCTTTTCAAAGATCCTTCGGTCTTTAAGTCATTGTTTAGCCATTTTCAAAACTATTAAAATGGAAATTAGTTTATGAAAATATTACATTTTGAAAATATAAAAAATTTTGCTTCATAAGAGGAAGCTTTGTTGATAAAAGTGAGTGCTTTCGAACATCTATGACTCTCATTTCTTTTCTACATTTGGAAAGTAACTGCAAACGGCTACATAAATTCGCGTGACAAGTCAAGACGAAAGAAGAAACGTGAAAATGGATGAATATGCTATCTTATAGGTATAACAGATCGTCACATCACGTTGGAAGAACGCACGCAATGGCTGACGTCTGACGTTGACAATTGTTCCTGTTGCTGCGAGCTGCAGGGAGGCGACCAGTGGCCAGACGACGGTGAGAAGTGGCAAAAGTCCTCGCGGCGTAGACGGTTTCTGAGACGCGCCTGTAGCTGCTGTATCTGCACGTTACGCTGCATAAGACGGTGGATCAAGAAGCTTGTCGAGCACAAGTACTTCCAGCAGGGTATTCTACTAGCCATCCTTATCAACACTTTGAGCATGGGAATCGAGTATCATAATCAGGTGATTCCTCGCTTGAACATTACTTCGGCATCGCTTCGGACCCTTTCGATGTAGCGTGCACCCTCAGAAAGAATTTCTATTACCGAGACAACAAATATTCTTAACGCATTTATATTTCTCACAAGCTCATTGAGTATAAAAATAAGACAACGTCAAAATAAAATTAATAATTCTTATTCTCCTCTATCGAATTAAAAAAGATTGACTTATCATATTGAGACAAGTGTAACTTAATATATTCTTGCGTTTAGAATAAATTTTCCGTCAATCTTACAACGCACGAAGTTGGTACCACGATATTCGACAAAAGACGATACACACTATCACTTTATTCTAGATTTTACAATTTTTCATTTAAGATTAAAATATTCCTTTCTCTATATAATAAATATGATTGGCGCTATATCGATCCTATTTTATGATACATTCAAGTGTAATAGCATGGGATCCGGAAATTTTTTCTGAGGGTGTAATTATTTTCTGTCTTGTTTAAGTTACGATTATCTTATTTATGTCCATGTCTACCAATGCGGATTAACATTGATTTTGGTTTAACATTTTATCTTGTTCTAGTCTCAGGAACTGGAGAAAAATTAAAACGGGGATTAAAATTAATCTGTATTGGTAGAAATGGGCATTAGTTACGAGTTCGATGATATTTCTTACTCTTTGAGTGTAAAGAGAAAAAGGCTGCTGTTCTGTATTATCGCATTTTCACGAGGCTAAAATGAAGATAATACCTCGCAAAATGTAATTACCAATTATGATTATATTACTAATTACGTCGTGTTACATGTACGCAGCCGGAACAATTAACGGTGGCCGTTGAGATAAGCAATATCGTATTTTCGGCAATCTTCGCAGTGGAAATGATGCTTAAGGTAACAGCGGAAGGCCCCTTCGGTTATATCAGCAATGGCTTCAACGTTTTCGACGGCATCGTCGTAATCCTGAGGTAGAGCCATTTTCTTTATAAATGTTTAACATTATATTGTAAAACATTATAACAGCACTCGTGTGAATCGTAAAGAATGATATTAAATCAGCATCGACGTAATATCGATGTTTTGTAAGATGCATAAACACACACACACACACACACACACAACTATCAGCACAATTTCCTCGATCTCATGGCTACGATTTTACGAGAAAACCATAATGGGGCAAACTGTTGTGGCTGTCTCGTAAAACTGTTCGCTAACGGATCGTCTACAACGAGCTAACAAACAACGACATTATTGCGCCTCTTGCAACGTGTTTATAGCGTCGTCGAGCTCTGCCAATCAGTCGTGGAGGAACGCAGCGGTAGTTCCGGTCTGAGTGTCCTACGTACCTTCCGCCTCCTCAGGATCCTGAAGCTGGTGCGATTCCTGCCGAATCTGCGACGACAGCTCTTCGTGATGCTGCGCACTATGGATAACGTTGCCGTATTCTTTTCTCTTTTAGTACTTTTCATCTTTATATTCAGGTAAGTCGCCGCCCTATCTTCGTCCGCGTCAGCGATACTGCCGGATTTCCGGGCCACGGGCCCGCGTCGCCGGATCTTCTCTCCGTTTCTCTGTTTCTTTTCTCTTTTTTTTTTCTTGCGTGTGTGGCCGCTCGCCCACTTCGCGAACCGGTACCATCGCCGATGGGATCAATCCGATGAGTTCGACCGCGAGGAAACCGTACCTGCGCGTCGCGTTTACTCGGATACGGGGCGCTGTCGCGTCTTCCTGTTCTAATTATCATCTCATCAGCCTAGTAACGTTTGCATGTCTGGCAAGGCGGATCGAAGTTACGAAACTGCCGATAGGTATTGTCGAGTAAATTGGGCAAGATCTTTGAAATATAAAGCGTCGATGACGGTAAGAAAATGGCCATTAATTCTAAAATATAAAATATTAAACGTTGTGACTTAAATATATATCACTTTTTTGCCAGTTTAGTCGATTTAAAACAAAAATTTCCCCTTGCTTATAAAATATTTGGTCAAGAAAGTCACGAAAACGCTCGAGGGACTTGGGACGTGTTCCATAATAACATTAATATCGCCCCTGGTGATAATAACGATAGAAGCTATGTTTAATAGTTAAATTGTATCCATGCTACTGCCTGTAAATCTAAGAACTAATGTAATTATAAGAGCTCTGATACCATATAAAAATATGATCAGAGTCCTAATAATCCTCTTAAAAATTATTTGTAGACCTTCGCTAACTCTTAAAAAAATAAGAATAATCCAAAATGGATATGGAAATGTATTAAAAATTTTTCACATAAATACATTCTTATTTTGATATAAAATATTATACTTATATACTTGAAAAAAACATATAATAATCACAATTTTCTAAGTTAAATCTTTCTTCGTTTTCGTTTAATTATTCACATTGGGCAGCACGTTAAATTGAATTATGTGTATTTCGATCATACGACGCTTGATATTTCGAGAACAGCATCTTGCTCGCTTCTACGAGCTTTTGAGCTTCAGGAGCAAAATCGCGCGCCGCCGCTGCTCTTCGAGCCGAGGCCTACATTAGGTGACTGTCTTCCGTTCACATACCTTTCTCTTCTACTTTATTCGCTTTTACTTAATTTCCGCGCGGTGTATGAGCCGCCACCAGTTAATGCATATCACATATATATATATATAGAAGTTCTCAAGTTTTTACCAGCAGTTGTCCCGTGTTCTCGCGTCTCCTAGCGTTTCTTTGAGCGGCATATTTTCTGACGTTGTTAATGGTAATGACGATGGTATTTGTTGGCACGATCTATTACGAGGGGGGCGCCGGTCTGTTGCCGGCCCCCCCTTTATGGCTTGAGGCATCAAACGTACTTTCGACGTTTACCTAGAAGATATATAAATATATATATACGTATATGGAATATATATTTACATGTGTGTGCATGTGATGCTTTTCTGCTGGACGTCTTAGCGACGAGTATGAAAGGCTATATGTATATATATATATATTTACTATCATCATATTCTTCATTTATATTCATATATACACGTGAATCTCTCCCGCTGTCATTCTCTCTTGCTACTCTGAGCGCCTATATTAAGTGCGTGCGCCTCGGTGTGGCCCTCGATATTAGAACAGCTTGCGAATGTTCGACATATATCCCCTCTCTTCTGCAGAGTTACATATATATACATATATATATATATATATCTCATCATGCTGCGTAGGACCTCCTGCTATATACATCCGTGCGTTTACGACGCGTTTTACGACCGTCCGATAGCCGATCTGCCGTTCACCGCAGCCCTCGCTATTGCGATCTCGATACTGCAAATGATTGCCCGAAATCTGCCGCAGACACGTAGACGCAAACATTGAAAATTTCCCCGTACTTTAGCTTAAATAATCAATTTAACGTTTAAAAATTGAAAAGCAAGATTTATTATTACTCGAGCGAGGAATCGGGGAATCTCTTATTGAAATACTAGAAACTTGTTTGGACTTTATACCAACAATCGTGACAGCAGGAGTCTTATCAATATTATTTTTATTAGAATAGAGTCGGAAATTAACGTATAAGGTGTAAGTTACACGCGCATATTTCGGAGAAGACCATGAAGAAAAGAAAAAAAGATGGAACATTCGGTAACGCATTTCGCTGACGCAAATCCAGATGATCCCTTGCCGTTCAAAAGTCTCTTCGAGCTAAAGTGAACCTTCGAAAGTGAATACAAAGTCGCACGGAACTATGCAAATGCTCGCGGGTACGTCTCTGCGCACCGATCCGTAGACATCTTCTTCGACGGCCATCTCTAGGTGTTTGCATCTTTCTTTAGCCGCGAATGAAGTTCCGATAGATCCGCTTTAGAGGAATTTTTCCTTCCTTGATCGGCCGGCGCTAAATATTGAAGTACTCACGATGTACTTGCATTGGGATCGCAAGCAAGAGATCCCGACACACTCGGCCAAGGTTTCAGATTACGATGGACGACGAAAGTTCACGTTAAAATCGATTCGAGCCTTCTCGAGTGCTTCGAAAAATCGGAATTATCTCCCGTATACATTTGCCTTTACGGAGGAAATACGCCATGTACCTACGAACGTTATACTTTACGACGTGAAGATCGCGAAAAGATATCGCTCGATCGATTTTGTACTTCCGTCGTATCACGGCATATGTGAAGTGTCGTAAAACTACCGGATATTCATTCAATCATAGATAAATTCAACATTGAATGTTATTTTTGGCGGGGCTTCTGTGAATTAGTTGATCTTATTAAGTAAACTCTACTTAAATAGATTTCTAATTTAGTAACTTCCCCCCCCCCTCTCTCTCTCTCTCTCTCTCTCTCTCTCTCTCTCTCTCTCTCTCTGAGAATAATTACTGTTCAAAGTTAAAATGTGACATTCTCCCAAAACGTTTTCTTTAGAAAAAAATCTCTTATTCCTTAAGAAAACCCCCCTACTTTTGTCATCGAATTCATCAATCAGTTGGAAGGATATCCGATGGTTTTTAGAACATTTAAATATTTATCTACGCATACAGCAGACGTATGCACTTTGAATTGATCAGTCACTTGGCCGAGTCATGCTTTATAAATCGCGATTCTGTCTTAATCGAGCTTTGTCCCCTCCCCTCTCTCTGTTTATTCTCTCTTTATCATTCTTTGTCATTTTATCTCAGTCTACGTATATATATATACATATATATATGGATAAGGAAGTACATTGCACGTTTCGTTGTGTTGTAGTATTCTCGGGATGAACCTGTTTGGTTGCAAATTCTGTGAAACGATGAAAGGCAGCTCTGACGTCGAGTGTGATAGGAAAAACTTTGACTCGTTACTCTGGGCTATTGTGACGGTGTTTCAGGTACCTACCAAAAAAAAAAGAAAGAAAGAAAAAGATACTTTTTCACGTATCTTGTCGAGGGCATTTTTGACTTCTCTATATATAGTGTATATTACTTATATATATTTATTCGTGCATATATATTAACGTTTGTACTACACCGCATCTACATATATATATATACGCTAAGTATACATACGTACTGTCACGTTTTTTTGGTTTTCCGACAAGTTAAAAGTCGTGCGATCTCTCGCAACGTGCGTCCGCCTGCACTTTATATGATTTCTGAGGCCTCAGGTAACGTATACTGGGAGATAAGTGCTTTCCAGCATGTCGTCGTCATTTCTTCGACGGGGGGGGGGGAAGGGGGGGAAAGGCAGGAGGAGGCTACCGGTACCGACTTTAGAAGTAATAGAGATATCGGCGAAGTAATTGCGTAAGTGTCTGGTTTTTTTTTCCTCCGAGGGAGATTATTCTTCAGATCACGTCTTCAACGTCTCTCACTTTTTGTGACGAGTATATTGAGGAAAGGGATGGCAGGAAAAAGCCTGACTAGAGCCGGTGCTGGGGGCTCACACAGACGTTGCACGCGGATTATCCGGTGTGGATTATCAAACGTTGCATACGATTGCCGGCGATAAATCCGGTGCTTTTTTTCATTTCGCGTCTCTTCGCAAGCACAGCACGCGCGCGTTAATGATACGCTGCCTCCTGCCGCGTCTTCTGCGAGCGCGTCGAGCTGGCTCCCTTCTGACATGCCTTCGCATGAATCTGTTATATATATGTGTGTCGCAACGAGCAAAATTGCCTGTATCTCATAAGCGTTTCAAGGAGTAGTTGTCAAAAGTGGCACAATCTTCGAGCTTATAATGAAAGCTGAAGGATCGTTTGTAACAATTCCGTATAACATTGAATCTACATATTATTGAATCGAACGGAGTTTTCACATAATGCAGGCATTTTCGCTCAGGAATCAGAGAAAACTGCTTGGACGCTTCGCTTATCCCTGTGTCGGCAATGTTGACGTTACTTTTATGTCGATGTTATCAGAGTAGATGGTCTTAGTTACAATGTTCGTTGCGCCATCGGAATCCCTAACGACGCAGGAAACACCGAGGGCCGGTGTATAAAAGTTTCGCCGATAGATCTCGATACGGTTTCGAATGATGGAAACGACAGGATCAGACTTGATAAGATCCTAAGACACATATGCGAGAAATTCAGTCTTTCATTTCCGTACGTTTATCAAAACGTCATTGAGCAATCAATGCCTATTGCGCGTGTCCAAACGAGGAGCAACAAACGCAAATAATGCAATGTCTAAGCTATAAGTACAACGGGATGACAAGAAAGTTGAAAAGACATGGTAAAGCCGTTCGGAAGACGAGTCGACGTTTTCTGGACGTTTCCTTGGAATATTTGCGTTGTTTGATAACCACCCTAGGATCGCCCGGATACGCCATATCCTGCCTAAATGACACGGTAAATGGCTGTTCTAGGATTACACGGCGATCCGAGGATTGGCACTTTGTCCTAGCTTGGACCTGCCGATATACCGACGGAAATGAGACTCTCGCCCGGTTCATACTCGGTGCAACGCGCGTGTGTTGCGCAAATTGCTTTGCATGCGATGTATCTTCTTAGGCATTTTGTTCGCCACTGTCGTCGTTGTTGTTGCCGTCGTCTTTTTTGTACCGCGCGTATATATCACACCTTGCTGCACATCACGTCTCGTCACGAAGATTGACATTCATGTATCTCACTACAAATCTCTGCCAGTTACACTGCTAAAAAGTAGCGTTGCTATCAGCGATCGATCTCTCGTACGTCGCGGCGACACCAACAAGTAGCCGCGAGTCGCGTTTTTCTCGCTGATTCTCTCGCAGAATTAGAAACGAGAATCGTGCTTCTTCACACACTTCTTTACCTGCGATAATTTACGATATCACGTCACACATTTTTAACAGTGTAGCACAAGAAACTGTTCTCTGTCTCACACGCTTACTTTTCTCTCTCTCTGTGTCTCCACTATACTTCACTATACTTCACTGTACTTCACTATACTTCACCTCACCACTTACGACATTACACTTCTCTTCGTATCTGTCCTCTACCTCTCTCTCTTTCTCTTCTTCTTCTCTCACTCGTTCTATCCTTTTCTATCACTTTCTCTCTTAAACGCCCACGACGACTCGAGCGCAAAAAGAACTTCGTCCCGGATTGTTACAATGCGTGCGTGAAATATCGACTCGACCCGACAGCAGAACCGCCGCGTCAGCAAGTCCCTCATAATTGAACACCCGAGGACCTGAGATGAGACCCCGCGTCCATCGCACACGAATAACACGAACAGAGAGCGTTTTTTTTTCCCCACCCTCTAGGTAAACCAATACGGATTAAATAAGATTCAACACGTAGATTTCAGGCCGAATAACTAAACAGCTTTTACTCTCGTTTACCATCGCACGTATTTGCATCTATTTGAAAGTAAATGCTCATTTAAAATTGTTATTATATACTTTCTTACCAAATATGTACATACATATATTCCGAAAGAGAATGCTTTATATAGAGGTTGGATCAGATTTGATCCAGCTCTGGTAGCCTGATTTATCAGGTTATTACGGTAGTCCGAGGAGCTACCAATTAGTACTTTTTAGTCGTAGTGGAGAGAGACACCATTCCTTTTGACACGTAATCTTAGAGATACGAGCCAGGTAGACACGCGCAAGGCACGTAATATCGTATTAACATGAGCAGTCTCGGTAGATTTGTGCGTACCTCTTGTAAATACTCGCTGAGACAGATACGCCGTAATACATATTATACCGTATTTGCGTATTAGAACATTATTATATTTACGCTTGTGGCAATTATCCCCTTTTCCTCTCTCTCTCTTTCTCTCTCTCTCGCAAACGTTCGCCGTGACATTCTGCAACGACAGGTGCCTTGTTTTCCCCACTATTCTCTTCTCTTCGCGACCGCGTATACCCGGTGTGCTCTCTTTCCGCCCCGTTTATTTTCACGCCAGTTTACATCCGTAAGGTGTGTGTGTGTGTGCGGATATCTGTCGACCCGGGCGTTGATTTAAAAGCTCTCGTCATATTTACCCGCGTTCGGCGTGCCCCCTACTACTACTTCGCTTCAACGTCAACGAAACGAAATTCGCAAGAAAAATCAGTCGGCGTAATACAACTGACAGACTCGACAGACAATTTCTTTAGCGCACGCGCCCGAATAAATGTTTATTATGACTTCCGCGGATCAAACGTCACGCCGCGTTAAAGTCAATTATTGTTTCAACGCGCGTCCTAAAATTAGCATTATTGATTGCCCGCATGAAACATTAAACAATTAATACGCTCGTATGACGCATTACGCAGAGAGATTATATGACGTTTGCGAATGCATACGAAATGTCGGATTTATATTGACGTCTCTTGGGCTAATTCCAGGGCTAATTGAGTGTACTTTAATGAAGGAATTCCGCGATTATTCTTTGAGAAAGGGATAACCAATTTTGGGAATTTTGATTCTCGTTCCTTGCTCCGTCCCGCCGTATAAAGCCCGTTACAACCGCACACAGTCGATACGATCCGCCCACAATCCATAAATGTATACCTACTTTACACGCATTCGCCTGTATTGTTACAAATATACAAGATACATATATTTATATATATATACTGACACGCCGAACTTGCAGAATGTGACTGTACGAGCTTCGAGTAACAGTCGTTTTCGCTGTTTTGTCCAACACAGTTGCTTAATCCCTTACCGATACGCAGTGCCTCCGTTCTCCAAAAACCGAATCTGTTAAGATCAATTCTATAAATTGGTTTGGAAATATCTGGGTGCTAGAGAATGGGTTTGAGAAATTCCGAAATTGCGCAATCTTAATTAAATATGCATCTTTTGTGATAAATTTAATTCTTTGGCTACTAGATGGATGTGTGCGTAACGATATTCACCTTTGATTTAATATTACTTAAAAATTTTCGTGCTACACGTAGTGCGGTTTACCGCGAGATATAAAAGCGTTAAAGTCGGATATTTATATCTGTAATGTATATCTATTGGCACGATGAATGGAAAAATCGAAAAAGTGTCGTATCGCGCGCAAACACATACACACATACGTACAATAAGAGTTAAAAATAGACGTTTCTCTTTGTGAAAGTATTTTTAAAATCTGAGCTTTAAGCCTAGATCGTTACTTTGAGCATTTAAGCACAAAAATAACGAACTGTAGACTAAAACGAGTAAAAACGATTTACTTAATAAACATTGTTATCGCGCATTCTGACAATCCAGAAAGCTAAGCTGAAAATCGAGCTGTCGTACGATTCATTTGTATTAAACAAATGGAAAACGATGGTATTTTGTATTTAATTTTCCATTTTTTTCTTCTCTTTAACCGGATATGTTTTATAGATCACCAACTTTGTCGTGGTCAGCTGTCAGCTGTCAATTGATGCAAAAATGCTACTGATCGACGTAAATGACGTCAATGGTTGGTACAATATTCGCAGCCAAATGTCACTGGCGCAAGAGAGAGGTCGTTACGACCGGATAAAAGTTAATCAATTATACTTCCTGCGTAATTAATTACTTGAACGATGAGATCGATTGTATATAGTGCGGTGAGAACGGAGACACTGAAGGACGATCGTACCAAGTCCCAGTCCTGTCAACCACTGGTCCCAACCTCATCCTCCCCACTGTTGATCTCTATCGCGGGGATACTTTAGGCCAGCGGATTGTCTCGGTTGCAGCATCCTAGGAATGTACCTGTTCGGGGGTAAGTTTTGCATGTGGGCGGACCGGAGTCGGCCCTGCACCTGTGCCGAGGTGGTCTCGCGGCACCCAATGTGTCGCTGTGACCGCAAACATTTCAACGACATCGTCTGGGCACTAGTCACTGTTTTTCAGGTACCACTGTTCCTCCCTCTCTTAACGCTATGTCATAACGGGATTTTTTTTACATGTTTAAAGCGACATACACGTATATATGCGTAGCCAATTTTGCGTGTACACGGTCTTTTTTCTCCTATCTATATTCGTGTCCACGTTCTCTCTCTTTCTCTCACTCTCTCTCTCTCTCTTTCTCTGTACAGATCGCCGGATCGTATATATATATGTATATATACATATATTTCTTTGTGTTGAGCAAACGGACCCCGACATCTGATCCCAACTGTTCCCTAAGCCCGCCCACGCTTCGTCCATTCTTCTCTCTTTGTTATCCGTACCGAGTGACAGAGCCTTTAATGGTTGCTTTGTATTTACATGCGTGCAATCGGTATATACGTATACATGTCGACGTTCACGTTCACCATTTCGTTTGCTCGCGCAGATCAAGCTGCGCGACGACTACTCTACCCACGAGCGTGCTGTGATCTCGATTCAGCACACGCATCATCCGTGTAAAGCAACAAATGTGCTGCAGAAGCCGCTCGAACGACTTTCTGCCTTTCTATCACGTGTTTCCATTCACATCTGTATTCTACGATGCAGTCTGATGGCGTATCGATAACTCTCGAAATTTGTCGCTGTACAATTAATCTGTAATTCTTCTGTAACGTAAATAATCTCCATATCTCTGCGTTCACTCGAGATATTTGCACGATAACTTGAAAAGACAGAATAATGAATATGTCAGTTTCATTTTAATTGTATGTATCTATCGTTTAATCTCATTCTTGTGTTGTACGCGCAAAAATTGTTCAAATTCGTATTTGATGGAATAACAGCTACTATGATACATTTTTGCGCATGTAAATAACAATCCTACTAACGCTCGATACTAATCGTTCGGTACGTTGGATTAATTTCCTTTGGATGTTAATGATTTCTTAAATTTTCAAACAGCGTGTAACGTTATCAGGCTAAAAGGAGAAGTAAAAGATAGATTGGAGAGTTGATAAAGATAGATAGACGAATACGTGGGTAGACGAAAGCTCTCGCAAAGAGAAATTCGTGATAGAAAACACGACGCATGCATCTTTACTCAAAGTATTACGACACTGGTTGGCAAAACGTTTCGTGCATCTCGAATAATCGGTACAACACCGATTTGTTTCGTCTCTCTCTCTCTCGTACTCTCGCGTTTGCATGTGGTCCATCCAAGTGGTTTTGATAAAAGTGATTTAGAGAATATTCTGTAAAAATTAATTGTCTGCCTCCGAATCTTATCAATACAAATTCAGTCCAGCTATTTAATACGCTTTTGTACTTCACGTGTTTGTTTCACATAAACGTGAATAACTGCATCTAACGTAACGTATAATTCAACATCTGAAATACCGCACGGAGAGAATTTTCTCTTAAAATTTACCTTGAAATTCATGTAATTGTGGGACAACATGACATTTTGAAGAACTTGAGAAGAGTTTTTGAAATTTTACCATATATTCTACTAGCAAAATGTATGGTAAAATTTCAAGAAAGTCTTATAAAATTCTTCAAAATGCCATGTTGTCCCACAATTACATGAATTTCAAGGTAAATTTTAAGAGAAAATTCTTTCCGTGCGTATTGAAAATTATTGACACCACCGTATTAATATTAATATTCTAACGGCCGAGTTAATAGATACAAAATCTTTAAGTGTTGACAAATATACATTCATTGTGCATAATAATATCACAATGTTGTCACAATTATTAATTTTATTATTACAAGCTCATTCCGTTTATCCATTGATCTCAATTACTCAATCGTATTCATTATACATTGCAAACACACATATATACCTACAACAAACATACGACTTAAATCTTGACCACAAACATAAGAGATTTTTTCATTCGCGAGCATGTTTTACCTGCTACATAAATTTTTACATTACGTAAATTTTTGGCACGCTTCGAAAGAAAGAACGTCTTGCCGATCACGTGCCTTATCAAATAAGTGTAGACAGCTACGCCATTTTGTATGCAGCGGGAGTCTCTTCCCATTCCTCTTTTTATATAGATCCTCACGCAGGAAGATTGGAACGTCGTCCTCTTCAACGGCATGCAGAAGACGTCTCATTGGGCTGCACTTTATTTCGTAGCATTGATGACCTTCGGCAATTACGTCCTCTTTAATCTTCTAGTCGCCATTCTCGTTGAAGGTTTCTCGTCAGAGGTAGGAATTAATAAATAATACGCCATTTTCTTATTCAGTATCTGACGTATAGCAAGACACATAAATATATGCCATTTCAGTCTTTCAATCCGTATTAAAAATCTAATAACTGTTTTATATTGCAGAGAAAATTGTCCTAATTTAAATTTAAGAAAATTTAATTTCTAATTATACATACGTGAGTATATATAAGAAAAGTATGATAACAGCTGGTGTATTTCGCAGAGAAACGAGAGGAGAGAACGAGAGCAGAGGGAATTGGCGAAAAGGCTCGCTGCAAAAGAGGCTGGAATGGGTAGCGAGGACGGATCGTCGAGAATATCGGGATCGCATTCGATCTCTGACAGCGATACGTATACACAGGTAGTTGCTCGCGGTTGCTCCAAATAAATAAATCCAGTATTCTACGCTCGTTTATTCCCCATTACCTGTCACTCGGAGAAAATTGATTGTGAAGGTCACTCTATTTTGGAATATTCTCTTCGTTCAATCATTTCCGAACCTTTTACAGGAATTTTACAGGAATTTTAATCGGTATAAAGTTTCACAAAATATTTAAAATATTCGAGGCATGAATTAAATATGCAAAAAAAAACGTAATTTTCCGATTTTTCTTTTATTTCATCGAATTCACTACTTAGAGAAATACGAGTAGAATTGTCACGAGATTTATCTAATGAATTGACTTATCTCAAAATCAGATGTGACTCATTGTCAGTTTTATACAGCTGTCAATTTTCCCTCAACTTATACGAGGCGATTTGTAGGATCAAAAGAATTCGTGGCAGAGCGCGGAAGAACTCAGGAAGTACAAGGACAACAGGGAGAAGCAGAACAGCGTATGGAAACAGCGGATCGATGAACCTAAGTGTAACATCCAGAAAGAGAGCAAGATGATGGGTGTGGCAGGTCAGCCGCCGATAATCACTCATACGGCAGCCACTCCACAAGACTCCCCGAACACCACGTTGGACGTCGGCTACAGAGACCTCAATTGCCGAGCAGTTTATCCGGCTGCTGCCCTTTCAATCGAGTCGATCGATCGATCTGGCGTACGTTGTTTCATTTCAATAAGAAAAAGAACTCATAGTTGTTACGCGCAGGCAAAAGTGTTCATTGCTCGATTGATGTAATGAAACGTTCGCGTCTATACTTGAAAATAGAAACTTTTCCGTGTTTCTTTTGCATCGATTAATATCTCGATGAAATTGTCATACGATTTTTAATTGAAAGGTCTCCTACTGCATTTCGTTAGAATACCAGATTAAGGGAGGTGCATTACGAGAGAAAATAAGATAATGACGAGTGCTTTGTATTCGCAGAGTCAGTGCAGTATACCCTCGGGGTTGCTAAAACTACCCGACGTATCCAACAAAATACCGACGAATAACTTAATAGCTGGTCAATTCCCGAGACGCATAAGCCTCGTTACGGCCGTTGTTAATCCCTCGACGAGGGACTCGAGTTCTAGGTATATGTGTTTCGTCGCTTCTCGGTTGCATCAAATGCCGTTCCCTTTTTTTCTGATACCGCTTCTTTCCACTTCAGTCCGCCGAGGGTACAAAGAGGATACTCGTGGCGCTTGTCACGGCCATCTTTGCGGAGGAAACGATGGTCGCAAAGCGATGACGAACACACCGGCCACACGACTGTACTCAATAATGGGCGCAGTACTCTCGTTGGATCCAATCTAACGTGAGTCGAGAAAAATATTACGTATTCCGAGTCGCTCGGAGAACATAAATAATTAAGCGATCAATTATCAACCTTTAAATGATTCAGCAGATAAATTTACGAGGGATTCCTACTTCAGATTCCTATTTTAATTCAAAATTTGTGTTTCGTTAGTTCTGTCTTATCCATGTAATAAATTATTACGAAAATAATGAAATAAAAAATATATTACGCAAGTTGTAACAATAACAATTAATATGCGATCTCTTGCAGATTTAATGGCGGTTACTTACACGGTTCGATAAGAAACGATACGCAACGCGACGCACCCAATAATCGAACTACCGTCCTGACAAGCAATAATCGTAGTTTGAGTCCTAATAATTCACTTGACAGCCACGGCCCATGGTCGATTCGTCGTTACACAGTTACGCCTAATCAAGTGAGTTACGACATAATGCCTTTGTTGACACTTACTATGTCGTAAATTATTACTTTACCGTCGTGTTAATTTTACGCAATATGAGTTGAGAACATTCATATCTTTTAACTACGGAACTCTCTTTAACTCTTTAACTCTTTAACTACAGAAGGTGCTATTTAAAGTATAACAATGAATCAACTTATGTATAACAATATGAGCGTGTAACGTTTTATACATGATAATCTTTAACAAGAAGAACATTATTGTCGCCAGTAATTGATTATCAACAGGAAAAAAATTGTTTAACGACTTTACACTGGCTGGGTAGTTTAATTTAACAATTTATTCCAACGTTTCGACCATCCGGATTGTGGTCCTTTTCAAGGAAGGTCCCTTGAATCCCATAATCCTTGAGCCCCACAATCCGGATGGTCGAAACGTTGGAATAAATTGTTAAATTAAACCAGCCAGTGTAAAGTCGTTAAATAATTTTTCTCCCTGATGATAATCTTTATTTGGAATTATTGGAAGAAAAGGGTTTTCCACGAATCCTTAAGGAATACAATTACTGAAACATCACGCCTTGCAGATGCGATGGGTCGGCGAGCTTTCTCGGAGGAATTCACTGCGCGGTTACGAGAATGTTCAGACGTCCACGAGGAAGACGCTGCCACTGGACGAGATGCTCGCGCCGTCCTCGACCCCACGCACGATCAACAATCTCTCGATGGAGACCGGTCCACTGCCGAGAATCAAGCGACTCCACGAACGGGAAGAGGAACGTGTGAGAACGGGCGAGCATACGCCGCCGTCGAACGGCCACGGTAGCGCGAGCAGCATTGAGAAAATCAAAAAGATATTCATGTTCTTCGAACCTAAGGGCTGCCTGCAGGAGCGTGACAATTATTCCTTGTATTTATTCCCACCAAATAACAGGTACTACTATGAATAGGAATCACGTCGTTTGATTAACATTTGAAAATTTTTATCTCTTATTTCTAGCTAAACCTACTGCACCGGTTCAGAGTTTATCTTTTTCTTGCCAATGTAGAAGGAAAGAGATAAACTCTGAACTGGTGCAGCCAGTTCAGCTAAAAAGAACAGACACTTTGCGACGAACGAGATGTTACGACGGAGATATAATAATAAAGAATGACGTAATAGAACAAACACAATAGAAAGTAAAGCAACTTATTAGAGAATAAAATGCAAATTTTGTTATGTAACATTATTATTAGACTTGAGTGAATAATAAGAAAATTGTGACGACTAGAGAGTGATGTACGACTCATAGTGTTCTCGATGCCTGCAGATTTCGCATTTTGTGTCAATGGCTCGTGGATCAAAAATGGTTCGACAATGTGGTATTGTTATTTATCGGATTAAATTGCATTACTCTGGCGATGGAACGACCGAACATACCGCCGGACAGTCGCGAGAGACTTTTTCTGGCCACCGCGAATTACATTTTTACAGCCGTTTTCGCCATTGAGATGTTTATTAAGGTAACGCACCAATACGTCTTGGAGATTTTATCTGTAACATTCATATAATGATAATTTTGGACAAAAAAATTGATATCTCAAGGAAACTTTTGTTTCCCGTTAACTTAAAACAATAAAAGAGAGAAATTATCATAATTATAAAAGCATGTATGATTTAACGTTATTATTTTAGGTTGTCGCAACGAGCATGTTGTATGGTGCAGACGCTTATTTCACATCAGGCTGGAATATCATGGACGGGTCTCTCGTTATCATTTCTATAATTGATTTATCGATGTCGCTGCTCTCAGCCAGTAGCCCCAGAATATTTGGCATATTAAGGGTAAGACTGTCATCACTTGTTAACAAGTACGTTGCATTTTCCAATCCTCGCTTGAACAGCTATTTTGACTATCACAAACGTATGATGAGACATTTATCCGGATATATACTGTCCTATGAAAATTAGAAATTTAATTTTTAACGTTTCGCTCGATATTAGATTTGATGTATAATTAATTTAGACTAAAGAAAATTGTAACAAATATATAAATAAGTTAGACTCTTTCAATGTTTAATGATGTTACGTTAATGTGGGAAAAATGTAGGTATTTAGACTGCTGAGATCGCTGAGACCTCTGCGAGTCATCAATCGTGCACCTGGCTTAAAACTGGTCGTCCAGACATTGCTGTCTTCGTTGCGACCCATCGGCAACATCGTTCTCATCTGCTGCACGTTTTTCGTGATTTTTGGCATCCTCGGGGTGCAGCTGTTCAAGGGTGCGTTCTATTACTGCGAGGGCCCCGATATCAAGAACGTACGCAATAAAACGGATTGCCTGTCCGACAAGCGAAACGTGTGGCTAAACAGAAAGTACAATTTCGATGATCTTGGCAAAGCCCTTATGTCGTTATTCGTTTTATCGTCGCGAGATGGATGGGTAAACATCATGTACACCGGTCTAGACGCTGTTGGGGTCGATCAGCAGGTGAGTAAATCCCAGCGAATGGCAATTTTTCCTTTTGACAATGTTTTTCTGTCAATTGATCGCACAGATATCTTTCCACGCATTCTGGTTTTGATAAGCAGACTTTAATTTGTAGCAGGAACATTTTTTGTAGCGTGAATAATTTTTCAAGTGTATTCAAAGCAGTGCCGCTTCGGTTTAGGTCTCTATAAAGAATATAATTGAATTCAAATGCTTGTATAATTTTCAATGATCTAACGAAACGAATTAATTGCAGCCTGTCGAGAATTACTCCGAGTGGCGATTATTGTATTTCATCGCATTCATATTGCTGGTGGGTTTCTTCGTGCTGAACATGTTCGTCGGCGTGGTGGTCGAGAACTTTCACAGGTGCCGCGAGGAACAGGAGAAAGAGGAGCGCGTGCGAAGGGCGGCCAAGCGCGCGTTGCAGATGGAGAAAAAAAGACGAAGTGAGTGACCGCCGGGTCAGCTAGGTTTAATGCCACTTCTACATGACGCGGATTAGGAGACGAGGGTTGTCGATGTATGCAACGATGATGATGATTTTCAGAGATGCACGAAACGCCGTATTACACCCGTTACTCCAAATCGCGGCTGTTCGTCCACAACGTCGTGACGTCCAAGTACTTCGACCTGGCGATTGCCGCCGTTATCGGTCTCAATGTCGTCACGATGGCGATGGAGTTTTACATGATGCCGAAAGCGCTCACTTACGCGTTGAAGATCTTCAACTACTTCTTCACCGCCGTCTTCATTCTCGAATCCATAATGAAACTTGTCGCCCTCGGCGTGCAGCTCTATATGAAGGATAAGTAAGCACCTGTTATTCCTTTTAGTATTTTTGTACACGTGTACACGTGTTGTCAAGACTCGCGCTTGGTTGTAAGATAAGCGCAGCGTGTGGTCTCGTAAAGAAAAAATCCAAATAACATTCTTCTTTCAGGTGGAACCAATTGGACGTGGGAATAGTGATACTGTCAGTAGTCGGCATCGTGCTAGAAGAGGTCGAATCTAAGATTATCCCCATTAATCCTACAATAATTCGCGTAATGCGAGTGTTGCGAATAGCCCGGGTGTTGAAGCTGTTGAAAATGGCGAAGGGCATACGCGCCCTTTTGGACACGGTGATGCAGGCATTGCCGCAGGTCGGCAATCTGGGGCTGTTATTCTTTCTACTCTTCTTTATATTTGCGGCGCTAGGAGTGGAACTCTTCGGTCGACTAGGTAATTATTACTCCCAGTACGGCTCAAGTTAATCAGCTCCTATACGATCATAGAAATGGATAGCTTTGTAATTGAACGAGGCTAATTTTTTTATCGCAGAATGCAACGATGAAATGCCTTGCCAGGGTCTTGGCGAGCACGCGCACTTTAGTAATTTCGGCATGGCCTTTCTGACGCTTTTCCGGGTCGCCACTGGTGACAACTGGAATGGAATCATGAAGGACACGCTGAGGGACGATTGCGACGATGCGGCGGACTGTGTGAAAAATTGTTGCATCAGCAGTATCATCGCGCCGATATTTTTCGTCATTTTCGTTTTGATGGCGCAGTTTGTACTGGTGAACGTCGTTGTCGCCGTGCTGATGAAACATCTAGAGGAAAGTCACAAACAGGTGACGTTTCCAAACAATTTTGCACAATACATTTGATTTTACCTTCACTACGCAAGTACGAAATATAATCTTTTTATTCCAGATGGAGGACGAGCTTGACATGGAAGTGCAGCTGGAGAGAGAATTGGCGGCGGAGCAGGAGGAACTTCTCGAGGAGGAAGATGAGGACGACATGGCGATGAATGGTAGAATAGACGGTGGTGAGGATGACGACGACGATGATAAGGAGCGCGAGTCGATGGTGGTAAATGAAAAAATACACGTCGCGAGACCAGGATTGGCCAAAGTTCGATCATTACCTGCAAATTTTATTTACAACCCACCGAGGGAGAGAAACATCGATGGTGAGAGCATTATTAAATGTTTACAACCCGGTATTGAAGTATTGCGATATTGTATTTTTATCCCTAAATATTATATTGCGTCTCATTATAAAATTAATTAATCATCTTTTATATCTTTCAGATGCCTCCATTTCCGTGTCCTTGGACGAGAAACGTCGCAGTTCGTATTATCACAGTTCGAGTTCAAGACCGTCCAAGTTTAAATCGAAACGCCGGCAAACCTTCCACTCGAGCCACCATCAACGAAGGTCACTGCTGCCGATGCACTTCGAGGTCGCCGAAGTCTTTGAGAAACCTGTGAGCAATCTGAGCGTGCCTCGAATTATTCCACATCGCAGCTACGCCACGACTAGTCAAGACGCCAGTCGCGTACAACGTCAGAAGCTGCCGGTAAGGAAATTATATTTCGATAAAGATAAATTTATACCCCGTGCGCTAAAAGGGAAGCGAGTAGCATATATCGGTTGCATTATAAATTATCATGAAAAAGGATAAAAATATAGTGTTTACTCATTTGATTCGGTGAATGAATTTTCGATTAGTATTTGCCATCACAGCACGGGAACAATATATAAGAAAATCCTCGTTCATTCTTCCCTTTCTCTTGATAAGAAACTTTTCTGACGCTTAGAAAAATTCTCGTCCAGGCTTACAATTACAGTGAAGTGAAATGTCATTTTGCAAACGTGAATTTTGCAGGTGATTACGAGTGAAATACGTGAAAATAAGTCTCTGTTAACCGTGAGCAAGCCGCCGACCAGCCCCTCGCTCATCACTTCCCCCGGCTCGAGCAGCACCCTGAGCGTCCCGCCGAGACTGACTAGCGATCGCTACCTCATGCCGACCGCCGAGATGTACCCGTCCAAGGCAACAATGAGCCGCCGGACATCGAGCGACACGCAATCACCGTCGCTATCGGATACGAGCCCGAGCGCGAGCCCGAGCGCGAGCGCGAGCGCGGCCGCCGGTACCAGCAGCTCGCGTACGCCCAGCATCGCGAATGGCTATGCCGGCGGCAAAATTCGACTAGAGGAACCAAAGGCGAAGACGTCAGACGAGAGAAGACGTCCAACGACGGCGCCTCAAGAAGACCTCGATGTGCAATCCGTTATCAACGAGAGGAGACCGTCCAAGCTGAAGACGCACGACCCCACCGGTGCGTCCACCACCACCAGCATCACCAGCGATCAGTACAGCGCGATGATGCGCGGCGAGGGCTACAGCCATATCTACGTCACCACCGAGGACAGGTCCGACGAGGTCCCGTCACCGTGTGGCAACGCGAGCGAGAGCACTGGTACCGGCAGCCCGAGCGTCGCCGGCAGCCTCAGCGCCGTCGCCAGTCTCAGCGTCGCCGTCAGTACCGGCGCGGCTGGCACCATCAGCAACGGTAGTGGCAACGATAGCGGTAGCCGAAACGGCAACGGCAGCGGCAGCGGCGGCGGGGTGCACATCGGCGAGGGCGGCGCTATCGGATCCGACGTGAGAATATACGTGGACGACACGGACTCGACGAGCAGCAGCAACGGGCAACGGCGCGGCGGCAGATTACGCGACGACGAGACCACCCAGGACGCCTCGACCACCGTCTCCTCCGCTACGACGATGCGAAACGGCAGAGGCAGCGGCGGCACGGACGAGAGCAAGGAGACACCCGAGAGACCGTCCTCCACCGGTGGGTCCTTGGATCCCTCTTAATCCAGGGCGAGCGGGTCGATGTAGTCTCTGGTTGTACGTACGGGATGTTTCGAAGGGTTGCAACGTGGTATACACTGCACGGCGGAAACACACCACGAAGGAAGATCGCGGAAGGGGTTTAAGAAAGGGCTCTAAGAAAGACTGTAGTGCATGACAATATAGTCGTTATATTCTAGTCACTTCGCCGCCGTGAACTTGCCAGAAATGATCAAGCCGAGCTTTTAAATGGAGATTGAACTTTTGGAAGCAAGGGGAGAGCGGGAGAGAGAGAGAGAGAGAGAGAGAATACGAAAAGAATATCTCGTGCATCGCGTAAACGAGATACGATCGCACGAATGGCATGATGTAATGTAATTAGAAGAATCTATCGATGCGTAGCGCATAACGGCTACGCAAAACGCGCGACGTCCGCGCATCACGCAACTTGAAAACCTATGACAATCTCTTATTGCCAACGGAACTGACCTTGTTGTTCCGTTTCCGAAGCGTCAATGGAAGTCGATTCGTAGGAATTGGTAGGAAGAAGAACGACGTAGGGTCGCGTCGATAAAAATTAGAAAAAAAAAGAGAAGAGAGAGAGAGAGAAAAAAATTTCAGTAGTTTATAGCTAGATTTTATGTGTCGAGTCTACGCGACGAAACTGCAATTAATTGGACCACACCCTCTCGCCTTTCCTTATTCTCTACTCTTGGAAATTGCGCGCGGTTCGCCGATTGGAAAACAAAGGTGTCTACAATCGATCGATGTGGATCCTAGTCATCGGATCGACTAACGAGAATGATAATTAATCGGTCAAAGTGGACTGATGTAAATCGTTTGCGATTATATATACACGTGCCTGATCTTTTAACTAGAATAATCAGATTTATATAAATTCCAATTCGTCTAGAAGGGACATGATAATCAGTTTTACATTTTAGTGTCGGAATAATCTAGAGACTTCGATTTTCACGATTAACACCTATCAGTTGGAAAGATTCGATCGATCAATTGTGACGATTATTGGACAATCGGCGTTCGAGAATCGTGATTTAT
The DNA here is from genome assembly GCF_000949405.1 of Vollenhovia emeryi. Lineage (NCBI taxonomy): Eukaryota > Metazoa > Arthropoda > Insecta > Hymenoptera > Formicidae > Vollenhovia > Vollenhovia emeryi. The sequence continues at coordinate 1,327,608 of NW_011967232.1, read as the reverse complement.
CTTCGTTTCGTTCACTTCACTCTTTTCACACATTAGAGCGTTCTTCTCGTTGACATCTGTGATATACTTTAATCGTAGTGTATTTCCTAACGGTAACAGCAAATATCAGAACGAAATCGTAACATCAGCAGCAGCAGCAGCAGCAGCAACAGCAGCAGCAAGGAACAGCAACCATTTAGAGATGTAGCTGACTTTTTAATAAAACGAAAACCAATGTTTCGGTGGCTTTCGTGGGGCGTAAAAATAGAGAGACAAAACAAAGATAAATAGGAACTCTATACTGTACATACATACATCTACGAATATTCTATACTCTACACTTGGTGTGGTTTATTTTGATACTACCGCGTGCGGTAATATATTTAACGATTGTCGAAGTAAATCTAACAAAAAAAAAGAAATAAGAATAAACAACTCTATGCCTTTTACGAGCGTTGACGAACCTTCGTGCGGTGGTGGTGCCCGCGTTTTCTTTCTTTTTCACCTGCGAAAGGGAGACCGACGACTCCAGCTACCCTTTGTCGGGTCGAAGGTGTAGTCGCTAAAATCATGCTCGGGCGCGCCGGGCGCGTCGCATTGCTTGAAAAAAAAATAGTAGAAATTGTCGAACGATCGATCGCTCGGTCAATATTGCGTTTCATTAAAAAGATTTAACAAAGTCTTGAGCCGTGCTTTGAGTTTAAGTGGAATTCCTGATCCACTGTTGAGCGAGATAATCGGATCATTGAATCGTCGATGGAAGCATTGTGGTGAACACGTATGTTAGGTTCCACGGAGTTGCACTTAACACCAGAATGGCTGAGAATTTGCTATCTAGAAGAATAGTTTCTTATACAACGTGCATGAGAACAATTGTATAGCAAGAATATAAATCCGTGACTTCTCGTTTCTCGGAGAGTTTTCTACTGGTACTTTATTGTGAATTGCATACGTTTTTTACACTTAATTATTTCTAACATGGCCGGCTTTCACAAATCGAGATATTCGAAATAGCGTTTAAAAATGAAATGTATGATTTACACAGCTTAAAACTTTTTATTATTACGTAAAAGAGAAACTAAGACTTGAGACACTTTTACACAATCTTTATAAAATTTCGAAAGAATATGTAGTGATAACTGTCTTTGCCGTTCTGGTGGTAAATCTCAACTGGAAACGACGTGGCACAAAAAAAACAATACGTAGCAAGCACAGACAGAAGCAACGAGCGACTCCGTATTGCTATCAGATCATGCTAAGTCGAATTCAGAGCAAGCGAATGAGCACGCGAATGAACAATGGCGCAAGCACCGTTTGCACTTACTGAAGCAACTTGTTCATTCGTGTTCGTTTCCTTGGTCCAGGATCGGCTTTAGACATAAGGAAAGTACGTAGATAATCTCGCATCCACGCGCTTACGTACATGTACTCGCGTTTTCTTCGGCACCACGACCGGCTCTCGATAGCTCGATAGCGTTAGACGACTGACCTCCGAATTATAGTTACTCTAGACACGCGCCGATTACGATCGTGCGCGAGTTCGCCGATCAGCTGCACACGTATCGATAGTCCGGCAATTGCGTACTATATAAAAAAAAACAAAAGAGATACATAGGAACATCGGTTCAAGAGGATGGAGGAAGGTAAAGTGTCATTAGAGAATTTTACGATCGTGCGTATGTGTGCACGCGTAACGGGGAGAGGAGATGTCGTATTGAAACTCGCAGCGTGCCTCTCGAGTCTGTTCTTCGCCCGTAGAGAAGGCAGTGCGTAATCGTCGAATTAATGAAAGCGCAAAACTACAAGAAAAAAGAAACCAAGAGAGCACAGCGGAGAGAAGCAGAAACCAAAATCGGGCCGCGGCCGGCCCCCCCGGAATATATAACATGCTATTTTAATTACGGTAATGGGGTGTGTAACGGCCGATGTCCGTAGAACCGTCGGGGAGCGTCTTTTCCTGTCTGCCTGATGTCCTGCATGTATGCGGTATTCGATGGCTGGTGATGCGAAACTTTGGCCTTCGCGCCACCACGCGAAAGCGGAGAATATGATAAGAATGTTGGGGTACGTGTGCGACGTATGGGGAGAGATTCGAGATAGCGGGGAGTTCGAGGGAAAAAAAACTAAAATATGTACAAATGTAATAAATCGAGCGACGATTACGTTGAAACTGGCCTGTTGTTTTTATTGAGCGACCATCAACAATCGATATCGCAATGGATATTTTTTTTAACACAAAACGGTAACCTGTTTCGCTCATCTCTGGTCAATCCGCGAGACTCTTAACTAGGATGGTAATTTATTGTTGTTATTATGAAATGATTGTGAATTCAATCGAGCCACATTTCATTGAGTGCGTCTTTTGTTGAATTTTATTTGGTTAAACCGTAGAACGACACATAATTTTACGAAAACTATAACTTTGACGTATCTGGTGCGAGCATTCATATCTCACCAAGGGTACCATGCACCCGTATTCTATAGATACACGTGTACTCCGGATTACCACTGTTGGAATGGACTTTCAGCTCGATTATCTCGTACGCTTCTCTCGCTCGGTTCTGCAAATTAATTTTTTATTTCATGTAATCGAGCGCAAACATTGACAATCGAGTGAATTCCAACGACAAATGTTAATTATATCACGTCAGATATTCCACCTGGACCTCAAAATACTGCAGCGGCGAACCGGTATTGTCATACATAAAACTGCCAAATGAAAAAGGCTTCTCGTCATCGAGATCTGTCAAACCCTAGAATCGATACGTACAAAATACACACAAAAATACATTCATTTGTGGTATTGCAGTACAGAAACTACGATGTTGCACACATACAATCGCAAAAAAACCAACTCACCCAAGTAGAAAAGTCTCGTGGCGCCGTGGCGGTCTCGCCAGTCGGAGATATCAACGAGGAGATGTGCTCGAGGCTGACTCCGGACACGTGCACACGGCCGAGTAATCGAATCACCACGCTGCCGCTGCTGCCCTTGAAGGCCCAGCATTCGCCCGGTAAAACGCCGGTCTGGTAAATACTTTGGGATCAGAACGTTAATAAAATTAGATATAATCAGGTAACCTGTATCACGGCCCGGGGTGTGTTCTGCTGTTGACAAAGCGGTATGCCGAACAGATTGAGCACAGGCGCGCCGGTCGAGTAAGGCTCGGTGTCTCGTGTCGACAGGATCGCCCCGCCTGAGGATAAAGGACTACGTGACGAAGTGCCAAAGCTGCGTAACTATGTCCTCGCAATGCTTTTCTTAATCAAGGGTATAAGAAAACCGACTATTTATGAAAGAGAGATAATTTTACTGTTGCGAATAAAATACCTATCGTAAAACCTTAAACCGTATGATAGTTTCTGAGCAAAGTTATACAAAAAGATTGCTGCTAGGTATTTTTAAGCTGACTGAAAAAAGAAGCAAAAAGGCCACTACGTATCCTACTTACGCATGAGATTATTAGCAGGTCGCAGCGGAGCGCCCTTTAATTAATACGTTCTGTGTAAAAAAAGGCGTACGTAAAAATAGACTATTGGATAGAACCTGAACTTTCAAGAGCGTAATCCGTTCTCCCAGTTTTGTCGGCATCGTACGTCTGTAATTCATTTCTCACCATGTCCTTGACGGTCTCCGGTGACAGGGCCTTCATCAGGTGCTTCGTATGCAGACTCATCTCTGTCGCAAGCATGAGACGCCGTACTCGTGATAAGTGTTAGAAAACTGGCGAACGACGCAATCGTTCGTCGAATAAGGAGGTAAAAATATAACAAATAATTAGACGCGCGTGGATGATACAAAGAGAAAGGCTTTCGTTTCGTCCCGTGCGAGCGCTTGCGACATGGATAGGCACAATACGTCGCTCTATTTATTTAGTCGATATGTTTGACGTCAGAGAAATGCCACCGCACCAGGCGACATCCGGCCAACATTTATACGCCGCACCTTTCTTACCCTCGGACACTTCGTTCCTCAGGCTGAGGATAGCTTCTGACATTTTTGGAATCACGCTGCCCACTTCCTTCAACTTGCTCTTCAGCTCGTCGCGCATCTCTATCACGTTCTTCACCTCTAGCTAATGTATTTTTTTTTGGCAGAAATAATGAGAAAAGAATCAATCGTATCACGTAACAATATTAAGATAAAAATTATTCGCTCTTGGAAAAGGTTGTGACAGCAAACAATTACCGAGAGAGTATCCAAATAAGATCTGAGATTGCCCAAGTCTGCCTTGATCATTTTAAATGACGCGCTTGCGGAATATTTGTCGCAGAGGTGAGATACGGACATCGCTATAAATGTCGAAGCCCCTTATAGTTGGATTCATTTATAGAAATACCAAGAGAGCCATTAAAAACTTTTTACGATAACTTTTATCAAGCTAGAATCTCGTACCGAGCATCGACGTGATGATGCAGAAAGCGAGAGGTTTGACGAGTTTGGTGCACCAAGCGGATCGTTGGTTGCAATTGACCGGGGTAGCCGGGCAATTCCCTGCGTTAACGCAACAGAAGGTGTTTCGTGCGCTCATCAGCCTCGTTTCATCACGCAATCGTGTCCTAAGTACTTGCAGAAGAAACGCGCTGACAATAGTCGATGAAATTAACGTATATCAGATATTAGCGACGCTTCTTATGACTGGTAATCGCCACGTTTTTTTCATTGTACGTATGTGTCAAAATTTGGGTAATTATTGACAACCGTCTGTACATAATCGATATATCGCAAAAAGACGAATTGAATCGCGATTCCAAATATGCAAATTGATTGTATACCGGGAGGAAATGACTTGTCTATCATTTTCACATTGAGTGAAAACGATAAACAGTTCTGGATCAGAAGAAAAGATTCGTTCCATTTTGATGAAATATTCAAATATATTTTCTTATCCTAGTTTCATTATTTTATTTGTGGGTGTACAAGATACGTATGTACAGGATAAATGCAGATAATACTAAAACAATGTATATACATCATTTTTCAAACGAGCACGGCTTTTCCGAATAATCGTGCAAAAAAACGCGATCCAATTTCGTTTGCCTATGCATACATATTTCTTTAGACAGAGCAAAAGAACACCCATAATGCACTTCGCTATGTTCTACTGCAAAATTTTGTATACTTTTTGCAAAATCTGTTGCTCTAAATAAATGTGATTAATTGCACGATACAACGCTCGCTTGCTCTAAAATATCTTTTATCTTCGAAATTATGAAATTACGTTTGCATGGATGCTTAAAAAGCACAATATTAATAAAATGAAAAAAAAGACCTATACAATCACATATTTCTGGTACAGTTTGCTTTAATTTCATCTTCGTTGATCTTTATCGTTAAACGAAAAATAACAACATCTTGGACGAATGTGCACTAGGAATCCCCGATGCCTTCTCGCATGAATTGTGCACATATCGACATATTTATACATTTTGCATATGCATACATGAAAAATGTACATGTGTTCTACCAGCGCCTGAATTCATATGGGAAGGCCATCAGTGACTCCTAGTGTCAGAAAGGTTGACCGACGTTACGATACATTTTACAAAAAATTTTCGGAATATCCATACGTATCATTGCATAGATATTCGTGCATGTCATTCCTTTACTCTGACAATGCGTCACACATTCGCGCACATAAACACACTGCGTATAATCTCTTGCATGATAGACTGTATTTCCGAAATTTGTCGTAAAACATCGGACAACCATTCTGACCACGACTGTATGTACATAAAATAGTACTGTTGTATCCAAATACGTTCTCTCGATGCTAAAGCTATCGTTACGATGTAGTATCGGACGTTAATATCGGGAGTCGGCGTTACTATATGTTTTTCAGGGCGGCATGTATACGTAAGTTGAGTCGAGTTTCAAAATCATAATCTTTGTACTGATTTTGCGCCTTCAGTAGGAAACTCTTGCCTTCGTTAGGATTCTAAAATGTGAGATAGCAAAATTGTACAAGAAACAACGAAAATATAGACGACGCGCGTATGGTATACTTACGTTATTGTTACTAAGACTGCTCCCTAATTCGTATAGCGCGAACGCGCTGATGTGCTGATCGTACTCGTCCTTGGACGGATACCTGTGTTTCAAACAATTTCGGAAACTTTTAATGGCCGCCTCGGTATCCCCCAGATAAAGACACGCTGCGCCTTCGATAAGATCAATCAAGCCCACCATCGGCTCCTCGGAATGATTTTCCTTGCATTCTGATAATAAAGTCATGTGATAGAATAAAACATAAAAAGCTTTTTTCGCGCAAGAAGTCGTCATAAAATGTTCGAGCATCTCAACTTTTCAGCCACCTTTCTGTGCTAATTGAAATATTATCGGTTACACATTGCAGGATCTAAAGCAGATGGAAACTGGAAAGCGATCTGTCATTACCGTATGATATTCCCCGCAGCGATTCGGCGGAACAGGACGGAAGGGCGTTCCACAAGTACAGTGATTCGTATACGAGCAACTTATAGTACAGAGCTGTGTAAGGATGCCCGGTCTCCTTATCGACGATTTTCGGCATCCTGCGCATGATAAAAACATCGAGTTGCGACTCGCTTTTCGTCTCGTGGAACCAGGGGAGGATCTTGCCGTGCAACGACAGGAGAACGTCAAACTTGCCGTTCGCTCCGCAACAAACTGCAAATGTGGCACAATGAGGAAATCCGAGTCTGCTTATTCGGGAGTCGAGGTGGTGTTGGAGTTACCCATGGCTAAGTATGCGTAGAAGCCCTTGGACCATCTCGACTGCTGCTGCAACTGCAACAAGGATCGATATGCCTCGTCGTAGTTCAAGCGTATCACGTGGCACCAAGCCACCTCGTGCAAGCACAGCAATTTCACTTCCCTCTGCGTCGCAACGTCCACTGCTTTGCCGAACGCTTCTAGCGCTCCATCGACATTTGTCTATCAAACGATCGGTGCATGCAAAACAAGGCAATGTTGTATTAATGTAACGTGAAATCGAGAATTTAGTAAGTCAGGCTGTACACGTTGTGATAAACTAAAACACATTTTCATGTTCATAAATAAAAATCTCAATCATAATATTTTAAACGTACAGGATTGAAGGATTGTTTTATGTAAAGTGAATTGTCGAAAATGATAAATAATACTCAATTGTTTAATCTATCGGTACCTCCAGACGTTCCATTCTGCCAGCGAAGAAGAGAAAAAGGGCAGAATCCTGGAACTCGGCATGACACTCGGCTATCAGCTGCTTTGCTGCCGCGACCCCCGCCTTTACATTAGACCCGTCAAGCGCGAAAAACGGACGTACAATCGTGTGATACCAGAGTAGGGATAATCTACGACAAAACGGTAGCACATTGACCGGTCGTTATGCGTTAAAGATGTCTCAGAATATAACAGACTTGGAGATTGGTATACGCCAGCGTACATTGTAAATCAAAATAATGAAAGCTTGAACATCAGAAAATAGCGGTATATTATGCTTTGAAGATGCTAAATATTTTAGGCAAGCGTTCAAATTGTACAACACACTGGTTTGCAAAAATACACTTAGGAAGAAGCATTCGAAAGCCACAATACACTCACGTGGCGAGCGGTGCGCGCATATCTTCGCCAAGTCGTGCGTACATAAGGGCGGTAAGACCAGACTGCCTGTTGCCCTCGAAGCCGAAGAAATGGATTACTTTCAGCACAGACGGTGGCAAGAGGCTCACGCACAGCTGATATATGCCATAACCGAAACTTGCGGCCGACATTAAGCGCGTCACCTCCGTAGGTTCCACAAAGCTGCGAAGTACATTCCGCTTTAATTAATAAGTTTTCAAGCGCGACGTGCGCGCGAGCTTGGAACGTGCGAGCGAGGGAGGAAGAAGAGCAAAGTGATCTCGAAGCTAAGCTACAAACTTCGCTCTTACGAAGCGAGTACACGTGGCAGTGTGTGAGTCTACCGGCGCAAAATTAGATCGGAGATTCAATCGCGCACGACAGCAATGCCTTTCTTCTCGCGAGAGGAGGGGATAATGGAAAGACGAGGGAGAGACGAGAAGTTTCGAGTAAGAAGAAACGACAATTACGGTGTCTGTTGTTCGGACGTGATGCCGGTGAGCGAGAACAACATTGAAAGAGAGCTTCGCAGACCTGATGGCGACGGCGCGGGTGTCACGTTGTTCACGTAACCGTTGCAGGATGGTATCGACCATTCCGAAGATTCCGGACTCTGCGGGCTCTGCAGAGAGGATCCATTGCTCGCCGGGGTGACGCATGGACTGAATCCTGCAACAAGACAATTAAAGTCGTTGTTTCTGCGAAGCCGCTACGATCGAAACTATCATTTCCTGATTTGTCCAACTTTCTAATCTTAGATATCAGATCGTGATTACGCACCGGTCGGATTTGTACCAAAGGTGCGACGATACAGTTGCGAGATCTGGGTGTACGCGTGTTGATAGACGCGCCAAGCTTTGCGGAGCATCCAGCAGCCGCGAACGTATCCGGTCAGCTCTTGTTGGAGAAACAACGACACGGCTGAGAATACCTGAGTATCCGCCAGAACGATTTGGCGTTCCAACTTATTCACGTAGTCCTTCTGAAATTAGTTTTATCACTGTCTCTTTCGTTTTTATTAATTGAACCGTCTGCAAATTCGCAAATGCAATTATAAGTAAGTATTAAATGACGCGTGATATCTCATTGTGCTAATGTGTCGTATCGATAATCACAGCTTGGGGAGTAAAGACCTCGGACCAGAATTTAAGACACTGCTTTATGATTTAAGTCTTTGTCTTCAAGTGACGCACATTACTGTCTTATGTCTTAAATTAAAAGTGCAAGACAGTCATTCCGTAAGGGAGGCCCTAAGGTCAGTATTCATAGTCGGATCTTATATTCAAAACCGTCTTAAGATCCTCTTTAGATACTCCACAGCCAACGAAAGGCTCCATGCAGCATCTTTAGATAAATTCAAGACGGTCTTGATTATAAGATCCGACCATGAATAAAGGCCCAAGTCGATTTAATCCGGTATCACAGACATATCTCACATAGATTTTACTTTGTATTGCTACGATCAATATCATAGTCGCAATTATTTCTGCGCATCCGGACGTATTAAAGGGATCCGAACCGAAGGAAAATAATAATCTTGTTGAGAAAACTCACATCGGTCTCCTCCGCTCGAAACACTTTACTTCTCACGGACTTGAGCCACCCTATATCGCCCGCACATTCCCGTTCCATATCTTTCAGCAACAACGTGGCTTGCTGGAACTTGTCCTCTTCGAAAGTCATCAGGGCATTCTGCGCGATTCGTCAAGTTGCGTTAAAAATTATTACCGCCAGGCGTTAAAACGTTCAGGGACACCTGGCATTTTTTATTAATCGGGGCCGAAGCGAAGCCCGTCGTCTCGTGTTTTTGTTTCCTCGTCATACCGTGACAGGACTGTGAGACTACCTTTTACTTATATTCGCGTGTCCCGGGGTATCAATCGGGTATCGATTTTATATTTTCCGATGCACGCGTGTGCTCGCGGTTTATTATTAAAGCCGATTAAGTAACAACAGCCCTTCGCGGCCTTGAGATACGCTAAGCGTACCTGGTCGGAGTGCAGCGGAATCGATAGGTATGGCTCATCACGCGATTTACGTACCATGAAGAGAACAAAGCAACGGCCGGCTTTGACGTGGAAGCTATGAGGATGCTCGGTGAACAGAGCCTCCGCCTCCTCGGTTCTGTTGTTGAGCAGCAGGGAGATGCCGGTCCTGGCGACTTTCCAGTCCTTCCCCGCGTCCTCCGCTATCGCCATTATCCCCCGTGGAAAAGGACTTTAGAGAGACTTTCGTGGTACGACAGAGGGGTCCTTTCCGCTCCGAGACTGCCGGCTGCGCGTTCGTCAAATGGAGAACATCTCTCTACCGTGCGGGATTGCCGACCTTGCGTCAAGGTCACTTACTCGCGCGAGCATACCGATAATTGTTGATTTATCGCTGCGCGGAGAAACAAGCCCGATGGTCGAAAGTGTACACTGTACCGCGAGATATCCCGTGCATTCACGTTACGAGCCAGCCGCGTTGTGGTCACCGCTGTCGTCACTGATCGGGATGCGATGCATCCTTAGGAGCGCCGCACTTCCTCCTCGCACAAGCCGCAAAGCAGGAAGGAAGTGCCTCTACTCTCAACGTACACTTAAAACAGTTTCTCACGCTTAAAATCTAACGTTTTGCCTTTCCCGGAATTTTGGCCTTCCGGCGGGACGCGGTAAATTGAGCGACTAGGACGGACCTACCCTTCGTGTACGCCTCGTTATAAGTATTTGATGTGATTATGCAATTCGCAAGCCGCTGTGCAGTTATTATATAAGTTTCCGTCGTCGTGCATGATCACTCCAGTCTTCACTGGTGCACTTTCATCTCTTTCATCGATTCCTTTCCAATTCATTTGTATACGGACTGTTTAGAATTCTTCGTCGGATGTACCGTTCCTCAACATCTTCGGGGTAAAAACGAATTTTTCGGTGCGGTTCACCTGGACGCAAAACACGGAGTGCGGGTAAGACCAGCTAACGACCATCGAACTATGTAAAATCCGGACGCCGCTTCCGTTCTTTATAAAAGTTGGACAAATTACCAGGCACTGGCATACTACCGGAGTGACGTCACCTTTCAAAAAAGCGCGAGCGAGGACGGCGCAGCGGATGCACGCGAATCGCGGCACATGCTCGAGCCGCGAACCGTATCCTTGCTGTGCATCGGGTTGACTAAACCCTGCTGAAGAAGCGCAGTGCTGCTGCCACCACCTCTCCGGGCTGGATATATACTTGTATTATTGATTTTGGCATAGAAGTACATATTGTAACCCTGAGCGCGCGCGGTACGCGCAACGAGGAAAAACAAGAGGAAGAGAAAGAAATTAGCCACGTGACGCAAAAAGCTCGAGAGGCGCAAAGACATTGTGTGGAACACTAGAATCTTCCCGTGTCACTTTGTCACACTGTGCTTCTAACGCAGCACGAGTGCTCGAATGCACACAATTCACTCTGCGATAAATATTAGGCATCATTTTAACGTGGCGCAATGAAAGACACGGAATAATATAATGTATCTCGTATATTTACGTGTTTGTTAACACATTCGCAAATTTGTGTACGAATCAATAAGTGTGCTACCAGTTTAGAATACGTTAGTTTCGCGCGTTGAACACATACATTTACAACTGCCGTGCGGCATACATCTTAAGCCCGTATCAGACTACGGATTAGAGATTGAGATTAGATTGAAATTTTCTTACTCCGATTGGTCAGTCGCTAAAAAATCAATCACTAAACTTGAGATTAGTAGACTTTACCGATTGGTCAAATTTCAACCTAATCTCAACCTCAATCCGTAGCCCGACACGGGCTATACAGGCATTCGATATCGGTGAGAATAAAATTTGTACTCTGGCGCTTCGAGTGCAGCAAATGCAGTGATCATTCGAAGGGAAGGTCTTGAGCCGCGGTCCACTTGACGCTGGAAATCCTTCGAAGCGTTCTTCTCCTTCCATTTAGCAAAGAAAGAAGTAGAAGGTACGCTTCAAAGCATCCGCAGCGTCAAGTGGACCTTAATTACACTGTTCGACTTTCCAGCAATTTTATCTCGTAGAAACTTGAGACTATGCATTTTGTACATTTATTTACAATTTCTTTATTAAATAATCAACAAGTACTAGATGTCATATAAATTCTAGCCCTTCGAACTTTTTATCCATCACTTTCGTTTCGGACATTATTACTGTGCCTTCTATCGTAAAGGCCATGATATACGTAGCGGTGCGCCCTTGGTATTCTTCAGTTTTCAACGCTATTACGATAGAATCTTGCGAGCCGGGAAGAAATTTGAAACTGGAGAAACCTCTGATTGGGATTAGCTCGCCGATACGAGTAACCTGTAACGAATTTCATAATTGTTTACCATTTGCCAAGACATCAAAACCAATGGTACACGACGTAACTGCTGAAAAACGCACTTTAATATCAACGAAATTTTCGTCCGCGGTCAGCAAGACGTTGCAGCTCATCGTTTCGTCCCGTGTCTCATTGTAACGCTCGTGGGAACATCTTCTAGGCAAGAAGAACCAGCTCTTGTGTACGTCGCTCCAAGCGCCGGACTCGTGTATCATGTAACCTGCGCAAAGTACACGCATGATAAATTAATTCGGGCATTCGCACATTACCGAGTCCCGGCGTACCTGGATATTCGATGTTAATCGCTTGCCTTAATCGTTTGTAGTACGAGATCCAATTGAGAGAGTGCGTCTCGCCACGCGGTGACACCACTTTAACCCACAACGGATTGTTGTGTTCAAATTCACCGGATGGCGTGGTCCACTCCTTCCCCATACTGCCGATGTACAACTGCTCGTCCTTGATAGTCGCCCACTCGGACTTAAATCCTACGTGAATCAAAGTTTCGTGAGAAAAAGCATGTTGCGGCGAGTAACAGTAACGTCGGTTCGTTGCGCTCGCAGATGCCTACCTTTGTGATTCTTCCCATTGCCATCCATTAGGATGACCCACGGGTAAACTTGATCGCCCTCGACGAAATATACCATCCCCGTGCGATCGTCGAAGGAGAGCAGACGGCCGTCGAAAGTCACTAGTTCCGACAGCTCCATTCCGCGCCCCTTCATGGACAAGGACGAGGACAGCACGACGGTCCTGTCGTCCCAGGTGACGGAGAGATAATTGCTGCCCGAGTTCCAGTAGAGGCTGCCGGTCTTCATGAGGCTGTGCCACGTGTCCCTCTTGTCCGCGAGCTTGGAATCGTGGTCGAGGTCGCTCACTATCGCTATCCGGTAGGTGATGCCCTTGGAGGCCCTGATGGGCGTCGAGATTGGGTACGTGCGGTTGTACCTGTAGTAGTGACACTGGGCCGGTGCGGGGCTCGGCGGCGCGCACACGAGGCCGTGCAGCAGCGGGTACGCGAGGAAGAAGGTCGGCACGCACAGCAACAGGAGGAACAGCGCCACGAACTGGCCCTGGACGCGGAACGTGCTGTTGGCCACCCGGTAGACGTGCGGTGCGCGCAACGCCTGCCGCCAGTCGCGCAGGTACGACATGGTCTCCTCCCCGTTGCTGCCGCTCCTCATCCGCGCCGCACGGATTGCGTCAGAGTCTCGGCATGCGTCGGCTCGTCGGCGCTCGACGGCGACGTCGACGGTAACTCTAACCTAAACGCGCACGTCCGCGAGACAACAGCAGCGTCGCGTCGCCGCGTCGCGCTGCAATCAACCTAACCTGACCCGGCCACGTGACGGCTCTCCTGCAGCGAAGACTCGTGTTGCGCCAATGCGCTCGCTGGGCGGAGAAGGACCCGTAGGCGCTTAAGGCATTGTTTAACTTTAGGCTTAGCTTAACACGCTCTTTGTTTCTTTCCAACTATTACTTTAGAAAGATACAACCGTGAGTTAATCTTATAGCGAATTCGGTTGCTTGCACAGTGCGCACTGAGTGCACGCTAAAGGCTGGTCTACAATACATGGAGTAAGCTGGAGTAAGGAGTAGGAGTAAGGAAATAAATCCATTTTATTTCTCACTCCTACTTCAGCTTACTTAGGCTTACTCTCGGTGAATCAAAATGCCATCAATCAGTGTTACAATTATTTTAACAATCATGCCCGTAATATTTCAGCTTCCTTACACCAAAAGCTAGAAGTTAGGGCTCTCCCTTACTCCACGCTTACTCCACGTATTGTAGACCACGCATAAGGCTTCTTATATATTTAACATTGTCTTAAATACATGTTCAAAAAGTATTCAGTCGAAAAATGATCCGCGTGAACGTTGTACGGGCCATTTTTCTGGATAGGAAATAACGCAAGAGGTAATTAAGATGATCTTTAAATATAACAATTGACTGGAAACAAGGCTTAGCGTGCACTCAATGAAACCAACAAGGGTTTCTCCCTCGGAAGAAACGTATTTAAAACACCGTAATGATGGACGTGGAGAAACTACAAAATAAATACCCCACTATAATCGCAATATTTTTTTAATAACAAAAAAACAACCTGATCTCTCTCGTCCAACACATGTCGCATGACAACTGTACATCTCTCGATATTTTTACACGTGTCGCACAATTAATTGACTCTGCACTCTTCAACCAAGGAGTGCAATCATTTTTTTCACCAATATCTTATTAACATATTGGCCAAACGAACGATATGAGATCAATAACAATTGTGTGAAGAGATAACTTGAAGAGGGTCAAAGTCCGGGACCGAAACGTCGTTTGATTTTTAACTAAAAACATTGGCCGGTGTAGATCGTTTGTAAAAAAAACTAAATATCATTGGTTTTATATTACTGGCGATATTAAATCCATTTGTGAAAGTAGAAATACTTAAATTATCATAACAGTTATGCAGTTATGTAAATAGGCACGTATGCAGATCGTTGAGCAAATCGATCTCTCAACGATCGACGCGCCCGATCTTCGCAATTACAGCGAGAGCGCATTCGCCGTAGGGGGGGGGGGGCTCCATTAATTAGCGTCGCGCGCCGGCGACGCGTAACGACGCCGGGCGCGCGTGCACGTTCGAATCGCCGGCGCGGTTGGGGTCGGACTCTCCGTCGGCGAAATGAATCGAAGGGGGCGTCGGTAGACAGCGGGGGAGACGCCGGGGATGAATCGGCGAGGGTGGCGAGAACCTATACAGTCAGTCGCGTGACGCGTTTTCCGCCGACAGCGTCTCGGGCCCGGGCATCGAGTGCGTCGAGTCGCGTTCGCGCGCGGCCGATAGACACGGGCGATCTCTCTCCGAGGCTCCGCTCCGTCTTGCGTTCTCATGATTTTCGCGCCGTCGTCGTCGCGAGTCGGACGCGCGACTCCTCGGCCCTTCGTGCGCGCTCGGCCGTAACCGGATCGCGCCGCGCGCCAACCTGTATTATCGATCGCGCGGGCGCGCGTGCCGCAGTCTCGCGCGCCGCGCGTTCGGGCCGGCCGCGTGCGATATATCTACGTGCGGATCACGTGCGGCGCGGGGCACAAGCCGAATCTCGCGCGCCCCGAGACGCCGCGCCGGCCGGAGGAACGCCAGTCGGCCCCGTCGTCCGTCGATGTGCCGCGCCGCGTGTGTACAACGCATCCCGAGACTGCGTCGCCGCGCGGGTCCCACGCGTCGTTTGAACGCGGCCCCTCTGTGCGAACGACGCTCCGTGCTTCGGTCACGTGACTCGCGACTCGCTCGAGGATACGTAGCCTCCGTTCGGCGCCTAACAACGGCCTAATAACGTCGTGGATGCGACCGGCGAGGCTAACCGGAGTCATGCTATTCCATTGCTCGCCGAGCTTCCGGCGGCGACCGAGACACTTTCCGTCCTCAATGCCTACTTTTCTTCGGCGAAGATGAAACGCTGCGCGACGGCGCTTAGGACGCGACGCAGGTAACGTCCCTTCGAGATACGTCCCGAGACGTCGATACGCGCCAATACTCGCACGCGGGGCGTGAAAAGCCACGGGGGTGTCGTGAGACGAGAAGCCGAGCCTAATCTCTGGCCTACATTTCAATTGTTAACGTCACGTGATCACCGGCGGGAGCGTATCTTGAACGTGTCACGTGACGCCCAGTCGACGAACCGTCCGCGTGCCGGCCGGCCGGCCGGCCGCGTTATCCGTCCACCGCGGTGCGATTCTCGCGCGCTTCCGCGCCTTTTCGACGGCGACGCGGTTTGAATCGCCGCGACCCCGCGACGCTCTGCCAGCGAGAGAGGTTATGACGACGCGCGCACGAGGATGCGCCCCATCGCGCCCGTTCGCCACCGAATCCTCTCGTCAGCGGCGGGCGACGTCCCCCGCCGATCTTGCCAAAGGTAAGACGCTCGAATCGCTGCGAATTGAGGGGGAAACCGCTGAGGGTATTGTGGTGTACAGATTTGCGGCATTACTGGGCATTGCTATGCATTTTTAGGGCATTGCTTTGGGCATTAGGCCTTGCTGGGACATTCTAATGATATAATAAGATAAAATAAGATAAAACAAGATAAATAAAATAAAGTAATGCCCGCTGGGCATTAGCGGGCATTGATATACAAGATTTTGGTCAGCGGTTTCCCCCTCGCTTCGAATAATGTATAAA
>NW_011967232.1:1303747-1309980 GCF_000949405.1 Vollenhovia emeryi | reverse complement strand
ATCACTGAAAACAGTCAACAGTCACTGAACATCCAAGTGGTATACTCGAGGGGAAAACCGCTGAGCGCATTGTGGTGTACAGATTTGCGGCATTACTGGGCATTACTAGGCGTTACTAGGCATTTTTGGGTATTACTTTGGGCATTAGGCCTTGCTGGGACATTCTAATGATATAATAAGATAAAATAAGATAAAACAAGATAAATAAAATAAAGTAATGCCCACTGGACATTAGTGGGCATTGGTGTACAAGATTTTGGTCAGCGGTTTCGCCCTCGCTTCGAATAATGTATAAAGCGATATAATACATTGAGATGCATAGCTTTCTGGGTTAGCTAAATTCTTGAATTTATTCGCAGGACAAACGTACTCTAAAAGTCAGTCACAGTGGATTATCACTGAAAACAGTCAACAGTCACTGAACATCCAAGTGGTATACTCGAGGGGAAAACCGCTGAGCGCATTGTGGTGTACAGATTTGCGGCATTACTGGGCATTACTAGGCGTTACTAGGCATTTTTGGCCATTACTTTGGGCCTTGCTGGGACATTATAAAGATAAAATAAGATAAACCAAGATACAACAAGGTAAATAAGATAAAGTAATGCCCACTGGGCATTAGTGGGCATTGGTGTACAAGATTTTGGTCAGCGGTTTTCCCCTCGAGTATATGAAGGGGATGTTGGAGTGATTCTACACTTGTCAATGTCAATTCGTGAAAATATTTGTGTAATATACAAATTATTGTGGGTTGCAAGTTGGAATTTTTTATGCATTCTTTTTAGAGCGGCTTCTTTATTTAATTAGTCACTTTAATTGCATATGATATTGCCATTCTACAATGAGATGACGAATGAAAATTCTTCTACTGAAAGTTTATTCCGTCTCTTACTATAAAAGTTGCACTCTTCGTACGTGTACTTTGGCCCTACTCGACTTATTGCTTACCGCAGGCAAGAGCGAAATAGTTTATAAAATGAAACGGTTAAAGCACTCACAATCAGTTCGATACTTTACTTGAGAGATCAAAGACAAGTTTATCGAAAAATATTAAATTTCGACGCTATTCTTTAGAAGCTCGAACATATTATATTATCTTGTAATAACATTTTTATCGAATAATAATTAAATACAATATAATTAAGCAGAAAGATATGTTTAATATGTTTAAAAGGTGCTTCTCTTGTCTTTCGTAAATCAGTCGATGTACTTATTTGTAGCACGGGTAAAATGCTCTGTAATGCTGTATCTCCATAAACTATGTACTCTCTAAAAGTCAATCAGTGCATTATCACTGACAACACACGGAGAGTAAATTTTACTAGTAAAATGTATAGTAAAATTTCAAAAAACTTTTATAAAATTCTTTAAAATGCCACACGGAAAGACCGGCTATGGCAAAAATAACTAAAATGTTGCTGTATAAATAGCAGGGGCATCTACATTGTTTTGTGTTGCAACATTCACTAAGTTTGCTGCACAAAACGCACGCAGTTGTCTCCGCTACTTATCATACCCTTATCAGACATGTGGTAACCATATCGGTCTCTTCGTGCACGTTGTCTTACATTTACATGATTTTCGGGATAAATTTTAAGAGAAAATTCTCTCCGTGAATAATTTAGTGCTATATACTTATAACTGTAAATCAGTGAATATTCACTGTTTTCAGTGACAATCCACCGATTAACTTTTAGAGAGAGCGAAGAGAGCGCGAGAGAGAAAGAGCGAAAAGAAGAAAGTGCCTAGGAGCTTGTAGAGCTGGAATTTTGACAAGGAGAATTATTTTTACTCTTGTGCGCTCACGCGTTCGTATCGGAGTACAGTGCCGAATGTATTCCGCCACGTGCGGAATACGGACGTGCACTTGTACGGACTCCACCGCATATTGACCCGCACGCGGATCAGTACGCTCAGTAACGTGGCATGACTACTTGCCGCGTCGCGTCTCATATCCGAGGCGCTCGCTTGACGCGTCGAACAAATCTTACAAGCGTCACGGATCAGCGTCAGACGGTAATGCAACTCCACGGTAGGGTGGGTCGTAAAGAGATACGTCTGCATCGGGAAGGGAGCGAGTCGAGATATTCCTGCACTCCGAGTGGATAATACTCTGTACGGAACATGTCGGGCGGACTGGAAACTGCCCTGAATCACGAGTCTCGAGATTTTGCATTTATAGAAAAGTATCCCGTTGAACATAGAAATCTCTTTAAGTTGCCAGCGAGGGGGAAACCGCTGAGGGTATTGTGGTGTACAGATTTGCGACATTACTGGGCATTGCTAGACATTACTAGGCATCTTTGGGTATTAGTTTGGGTATTATAAAGATAAAATAAGATAAAGGAAGATAAAACAAGATAAAATAAAATAAGATTACAAGGTAAAGTAATGCCCACCGGGCATCAGCGTGCATTGGTGTACAAGATTTTGGTCAGCGGTTTCCCCCTCGGTTGCGAGTAATAGATAACAAAAATCAAGCTCTTTAGTCGACATTAACCGGCCAGTGTTTCAATACAGAAAATTTATTGCGAAAAAGATTACCTCGGGGTTTGAACCTGGACGTCCCTACTCTCTACTCAAAAGCTGGATCATTGGTATCCTGTTTATTACACAATTCCACGTAATTAAATAATCTTCGGAAAACGTCGAGTTTTACGTCGAAAGCGTCACGTATACTTTCGGTCCTCTTCTCGATTTAAAGAAAAGAAATTTTCATTTATCTCACGAGGAATAAAACTTGAAATTCTTTTTCTTCTTCTTCAAATTCGATATCAATATATTTTTTGCACTCGCGTTCTACGCAAAGTGACGAGTTAGATTTTGGTTTTTTGTTCAAGCTACTTGACTTATTTCGGAGGATCAAGGTCGTTGACCTAGCGCCTGTCTCGGACTAACAGCTCTCGAGTTTTGTACGACACGTCTACGAGACATCGTCGCGGCACGATACACGAGCAGAGCCCGATAAGGGGAAAAGAGAGCGTGCGTTGGGGATGCGGGTGGTTTTGCGGGGGTCGAGACGACGCCGTGGGGTAACTCGCGCGTTGACGCTCGCCCGAAACGGAGGGTGACTCGCGCGGGCATCGAAAGAAGAGTTGGGGATGTAATGGAGAGAGGGAGCGAGGAAGGAAAAGAAAGATAGAGGGAGAGAGACCGATGGGTACATTTAGACTGCTCGGGATGCGCTGTGGTTCGGCCACGATCGAATATCGTGTGACTCCGTGATGTTTAGAGGATCGATTGCACGGAACATCCGGGAATTATTTTCGAATAAGAGATATTACAAACGAAGGTGTTCCGTAATGCAAGTAAATGACTACCATTTCTCGCTCGTTATGTTACGTTTTGATTCAATTCAATTTTTCTACGTCTTACTTTAAATACATGTACTATTAAAGTGGTGCGTGACACTTGCAATTTGTAATCTAATGATTTGTGGTCTGATTAACAGAAACACACAAACACAGAGATACACACACATATATTATTATTAAACATTAAGAACGAGGGGTATTTTTTAAATATAATTTCTGTAAAGTATAAGATGCTTAATTCATGCTTAATTATATGACGTACGTAAACGTATATAACTTCTAATGCAAGATAATTTCACCAACATTGTTAAGAAAAGGGAATTACAAAAAGGGGCGCAAACTGAAAATTTGCACGTTGCTTCCTCGTCCGTTAATTTCATTAACATAGATCAAACAAATGGGGGTTGCTTCTTGGGAACTTGTCGTAGTTCAACGTTGAGATATTTCGGATGCGATTACGACGATTAATGCCGCGGCATGCGTCCCGTGTGCACCGTGCACGCGGGATAGATGGTTGGCACGTTCCCACACCAGGACCCATCGACGCATCGCCATGGAAACGGCACCGCGCTCTCTGCCGCATCGTCACGTTGCGCCGCTTTGGAACAGCAGGCTAGTTTCAAGGGCGCTGCTCTATCGCGCCTTAAGGAGTGCAAGGACGATCAATATCCTTTGCACCCTTATTTCCGTCGCACTCACGAGCCCGCCGAATATCTTCGCACGTCGGCAATTCGCGTTACCCTCCCAATTTAATTCGGGAGATCCATTAAGGGTGCCGAGTGTGTCGTACATGGATCTTCCCGTCTATACGTTTTTCAGCAAAATTTCTAAATCTCGTCCTTTTTAAATGTCGCAATTAGTGAAAAAAATGAGTTAATAAAACAATTCGGTAAACGCTCGAAGCAAAAATATTCCGTGCCGGCGCGATGCAATGTATAATAAGAAAAAAACATCGCTCGATGATCCCTGGCGAAGCGATCGCCGGGATTGTGCCGGCAGGTGAAATCGCGTGCGCCGACCAAGAGCCGATCGTTAATACCCTGAAAGTACTTGTCGAAACACAGGGCGGAAAGTGCGCGGGAGGGCGATATTTATGCGGCGTCAATGCCGACGAAATCGATCGCTTTAAAAGTGGCACGTTTTAGCGCACGGCTCCCCTTCGTATTTCAGGAAGTACGCGGAAGAGGGAGGAATGAGGAGATTCACCCGGTGACCTCGTGCCGCGCGCGGTGATGCTACTGGCAAACGGTGCCTCCATACCGACCATCGCTGGCGCCGTCGAGGAGGAGGAGGAGTACGCACGCAGCGAGGCGAACAGCGTGCAGTACGATGGATATGTTACTGATCACACCGATCTGGCCTCGGAGGTCGATATCGACGAGTCCGAGTACAGGCGGGAGTTGCTCAATGATGTGAGTCGTTATCTCGAAATCGCTGCACGTCGCGATCGATCCCGTCGGGAATAGAGCGTTTAATTGTTAAGAGATCCACGTCGCTTGTTATGAGTTCGTAACATTTTTATCTCGCTGTTTTTTTTTACACAAAATACGTAGACTTTGCATTGAGTCGTTGATGGATGATTAATTTTGCTCGCGAGGCATGATTTTAATATTAATTTTGACGAATGCGGTGACTAATATAAGTTTGTTTCCTTTGCATTACAGAAATGGCGAATGCTCTTCGACAAGGTGTGTATAGAATTGCATTGCTTCGAGTTTATCTGTCTGTTTTCGGATCTACATTCCGCCCGGCTCCTCGTTCCAGTTCGATCCGGAGGGTTTTGGAGAGATACCGCTGGAGGACTTTCTGGCAGCCTTGAGAAGCCCCGAATGGAAGGCGGAGATACCGGCGAACAAACGTGACATACTTCTAACCAGGGCGAAAGAGTCGCGTGTTGAGGCAGTGACTTTCCAGGACTTCGTCAATGTGGTGAGTTTGTAACTCTATTATTGCATGCGCTTTATTCCAAAGGAGCGGTATTGGTGTGACATAATTTCACGACATGTTACACACGTGTAAAAATAATGTAGACTTACTAGCGCACGCGTAAATTGAATCCGTCGTGTTGTCCCCGTTAAACTATTTATCCATATTTTTATAAAGGTTAGATTTAGGCCAAGTTTTAAAAAAGATACATATAAAGTACCTACTTAGAGTTGCGGGTCTTTAAATAATTCGACATATAAATCAGTGATACAAAATACATTTAGTCCAATATTCTACTAGTGAAAGAAACTTATTGACATTCTATCGATTATAAATTCTATTTCATTAACACATTTGTGTTATAAAAATTTTGAATGTCGGATGTCTGACTTGCGCACAGATGGCAAGTTTCCCGGTAAATGTGTTTCGTAAAAGCAAAGAGAGACCTGAGAGCGGCCACGCCGGCGTTTTACTTGATACCGTTTTCGCTCGGCTCATTCCAGCACCTTACGCCCATTTTCATTTTTGGAACTGTTCCGCTACACCCATTTTCAAGCACTGCCAATAAAGTCTCCACTTGGTGCGTGTCCGTGCTACGTCCATTTTTCAAGCGGGTAATGCAGTGCCCAAGTTTGGTTGTGTTCCGTGCTGCATGCATGAAATGTCGGTAACACGAGAGTATTATTAATTTTCCGTAACGGGAGCAAGCGAGAATCCCGATCTTCGAGCCTTCTTCGCTTGCTGTTATTCTCATCTCACTCGCTACTATTACTGTCTCGTTCGCTCTTCTAAGTTCATATTAAAACACAGTATTCAAGAAAATGAATATTAAAGAAAATAATTTTTAAATTATTGAAAATAAACAAGAGGAAGATTAATTTTATACAAAATATAAAATATTTACCCTAAAGTTGCTCCGCCGGTGCCTGATGCCTTCCCCAGGCCTCCTCCTCCACTCAGGTTGTCTTCTTGCACACTCGCGAAAACACAAAG
>NW_011967232.1:1250579-1298542 GCF_000949405.1 Vollenhovia emeryi | reverse complement strand
TATAAAAGTCATATAGGGTTTTTTTTTAGATGACTTTTAAATCTTGGAAGTAATTTGAGCTCTGGCAAAATTATATTCGAACGTAATATTTCGAAGCAGAATAGTTTTTATTTGAAACAGTTTTTAACAATAATAACTTTTTACATAATTACTAATTTCGGAAATACCGATAAATCGATGGAATTATTGTATATTTATTCGTACTTTTATAGAATTCATAAATGTGCGTGTAGATATAGAATTATAGATAATCGGTGTGCGATACATTATACTTTAACACACATGTCTCTTTATAGAACTTCCCTTTCTGCTTTGTGCATGCTACTTATACCACGTTTCGCTCGAGAATCGAGATGGGAAATTTGCGACACACAATATAATCTGCTTAAGAGGCCGCGTCGGAATTTACTTTGGAGCACGCTCGATTTTCATCGGTTTCCGCAAAAGCCGGATCGCGACCGGGGATGGTCACCGAAGAAGGTTTACGGTAGTTAGTGTTATTCTAACCGCGTCGGAATGTCTCATTGTCCGTCTATTTGTCAACCTGAAAAATGTGGGCTTCGGCCCGGATTTTACTGATCCTACCAAACGACAATGACCGCGGGCAAGGAAACGCGGCTAGAAACTGACAGATAAATATCGGTACAATGATAATCTCAACGTTTAGAGGCACGGCGAACCGGCGGATGCTTTGTTCGCGCTTAAACTCGCTCACAAGTTTTTGGTGGTTTTCTACACGAGCTCCCTTTCGATCCCGAGAAGATAAACAGGCCTGACGTTGAGAGGCGGAAAATTGTTCGTGCACATATCGAAGCGATTCAAAGCGTGAGTTAAACGACGCGTAAGGAATCCCGTCGAGACCCGGCAAAATCAGCCGTGAGATGTTTTTGTCATTAACTACGCAACGAGAATAATGTCACTGTCCTCTTGTGAATATCTGATCCCCGGATAATTTTGATAAGATTGCTACGCAGGGGCACACGAGACCTCTCGGTCTATCTCGCCGCTTTAACGAACAAATGTGGCGTAAGCCACTTTTCGGAAATTGGCTCCAGGCTACTCTCCCGTAAGAATTTGTGAGAAAGCAGTCTATAGAATATCACTTTCTACAGGATGGGCGATCGCAGATGTTTTCCGTTTGAGATTCTTCTTGTAAATTAGAAAACGCCATATACGGTGAATTTTGGTCATTGATGAATACCAATACCTCAATTCTTCGCGAATATGAATCAAGAAGTGGGTAAGAGTTTTCTTTGAAAAGAAATTGATCACAATTTTCGATGCATTCGATCACTTCTGGAGGGAAGTGTAATCTTTCTTCATGACTCAAAGACGCTTGATTTATGCAATTTACTATCACAAGGATCTGCTTCCAGTTTTACAAATCTTTTTCATCCTCTTTTACAAGACAAATATAGCGACGTTGAAAACTATTTAAATATTTATATATATAGATTTAATTAATCTGTGTCTAAAGGTTATATAAATTTCATTTTAAAACGATCTTGAAGCTTTTCCCACCAGAAGAACATGTTTTCGTTGTAAACCCTTCTATTTACGCGTTCTCACGCCCATCATTACTATTTATGTATACTACAGAATCGAGAGAGGCCTTTCTCGTCATAGGCTAATCCGATTTATCTGCTTTCCGAGGCGTACCGGCTTTATATTGACCAAATTCATTTGAGGATTATCGACTGATCCTTGCTTTGAAACTACCGTGATCTAGAGAAAGGAGACTACTAGATCTGTTTTCGCTACGATTTAACCTAAACGTATTTGTGACTAATATTGCTATCCATTCTCCTATCATTTTGACCGAAACACATTTTTCATGCATGCAGATGTAATGAATTAAAATTTATTTCGCTAAAGACAGCATATTAAGAAAGTATGGGAGAACATTTTTGCAATGACCGTGAAATTGCTTTACGTATGAATAGAAACGTTCATATATAAAAATAATTATTGCAATAAAATATAAGTAGAATTTATTAAACGTTTTAATAAAATAATCGAGAAATAATTCTGCAATTGTTATCCGCATCGTTTTAATTTCTCTAACGCTGGCTATACTTTTAAGAGAGTCAAATCATCATTGTCTTTTCGTAATATTTTCAAACTTGTTACAGATTTGTCTATCTTTCGAAATTTCAAATTTAAATATATACTTGAAAAGCTCGCGTGCTGTCAGCCGCTGAAATCTTTGCTTCATTTTGCCGTGGGATGTAATATACTATAATAGGATTATACCTGCAGGTGGCTGAAGGCAGTAGCAATTATTCAGAAGCGAGGAATCGCAAGTATTCTCGGTACGCTGCTATAATTTATGGTTGGCGTTACCAAATGGCGGCAACTAGGATTTCCTCGCATGCACCGCATATTGCATTGTGTAGCTTGCGTATGCTTATTCTGCACGATCACATGATAATTTCATTTATCATTAGACTAACATGAAAGTTAAAATATCTCAGAGTGGCGTACTTTTATGCCGATAATTACGTCTACTGAAAAGTTGGAGTCTCTAAAGATATTAAATATTGATACGCGAGCATCTTTTTATCATTATATGGATTATCCCTAATTACTTTGTACACGAGAACTTTCGACCGTTCTATTTTTCGATGATCCTTCTTTGGACCATTTTCACAGCACGCTGGCACGGTTCGTCGCAATCTCTCGATTTTTAACGATCCGCACGGTCGATTTCCCAGCGGGCGGCTTGTTCAACACCCGATAAGATCGAATTATCCCGCGGTGCGCCCACTGCCCCGTTTCGCTCGTTAAGTGCGCGGCCATTTGAACTTTAGCTCGTACTTTAGGTGTGCATACACGAAGGCGGAATTCCCGAAGAGCGAAAGAGAAACACGGCCGATGGGAGGAGGATTCGTGCCGAAGCCGCGATTAGCAATTAGTCCGAACGGAGGTGGTCACTCCGTGTTTGCACAGCGCGGAACCGTTAATTAGCGAGCGAGACGGAGAGAAAGGCGCGGTTAGCGAGAAAACGGGCCGAGGCTAGAGCGATAGGAGCGGAGGACGCTCTGTCGGCGCTTAGGTGGCCTTTGCCAGAGTTTCGGCAAGTCGTTGATTCCCGTACGATCGCGGTGGTCCTTCGTCTCTTTCTTTTCCTCCTCTTCCTTTTTTCCTCTCGTGTCTTCTCCACCAACCCCCTACTCTGCGAGGCAATTTTTTCCTCGCTCCCCGCGCGCCACCGCCACCGGCTCGCCGCCCTTTTGCTCTTCCCGGATATCAATTATGTCCCCGTGGGCCGCACGTTGCGACGGTGGACCCACCGGTGTGTGTCTCTCACCTCCATGAAGGGGGCCCCGGTGCGGTGCTCGCCTCGTTATCCCTCGCCGTGGGCGTCGAAATCCCTGTGTAAGGTCTCTCAGGAGCTACAAAGTGCAATTTAAGAAAATCCTCTCCTCTCTCGTCTCCACGGCTCGATCTCGTTACACCCTCTCGTCTCGTTTCTCCCTCGTGTTCCCTCGTTCTAGCGATAAATCGCGCAACAGTCGGTATCCTTCAACGCCTTCGACGACTTTCGATTCTTTTTTGAGTCGCTCAGCTGTTAACGCAACGAGTAATTGAAAATCTTGGCGAACGCAATATTCCCACGTGAATGTGAGGAATATTGCATTTGCGTTTTATATAAACGAAACGCTACGCGCGTCAATTTAATAATATTAATTCTCCGCTGCACACACTTTCGCTGGTAAAATATTCCGCTCGCAATATCCTCTCGCGTTGCGTTACGATCTACGTGGCGCGAGGACACGCTCGCGATATATTTCGATGGTAGTAGTGAGAGGCAAGGGACTGTCCTCTCTCGCTCGTCTCTTTGTTCCGTTTCTTCGCTATCGTGCAAAAGGACCAAGTGTTCCACGCGAGGCGGAGACCGACCTACGACCCCATTATACACGGAGACCCCAGACGGGACGCGTGATTCATAATATTAGATTTGAGTCGAGACCGAATAATGTAAACGCCACGTAGAAGGTCCTTATATACATGAGTGTCCTGTTGGAATAAGCGCAAGGGGCGTCACGTTGGCGGCGAATGCAACAACGTTGCGGACGACGCCGCCGCCGACGATGACGACGACGACGACGCCATCAGGAACCCCGCAGCCACCCACACCCACGTCGGCCCCTTAAATCTCCATTCTCAGGCGCGCCTCGATCCCTTTGAGCCTCCTTCTATGCCCTCTGAACAACGACCCTGGGATCCTTCGTCCTGCACGCATGTAAATACGTTCTATCTCAAGGTAATTTAAGCGACGACTATCTTCCGTTATTCCCGCATCTGTGTACACTCTAAATGTATATGAGGATGTCGCGTTATTAAAAACCTTTGAAGGTATGTCTTTTATTAAAAACGTAATCAAGCACTTCCAATTTCTTCGTCTTCGCGCTGTTCGTCGGAAACGAGTCCGTAGCGCACATCGATTGAGAAGTTACACATTGCAATATACGCATTTTCAGCAAGTTTCGTTATTAGATTATCGTATTTTATAGATACAAATAGATAGAGATACAAATATCTTTAAATATACCTCAGATACTTTTACATAAGTCTACCGTAATATCTCTAACTCACGCGAGCTCGGCGTTGAATGTAACGGCAGACTCGTCAACTTGGCTGCGTACGAAGTCACGCGTTGCGTCCGGAACGATATCTCGTCATTGTTACGACCGTAGACGTAGATTTGTCACTCGTGGCTAATTGTACGGTAGAGACTCATGGTTACTTGGCCGCCGTGTATTGGTGCATCAGAGCGGTAACGACAAGGTTCCCCTATTAGGGACAATTGGCTCACACCGTCCCGTTAAAAGCATTCTTAAATATGCGAGCTTATCTATGCGGATCGAAGGTGCGTGGTCAACGACTCCGCTCACATACCTTCCCTCCCCTGGGCGTACGAGGACGATCGGCGTGGTGTCGTTACGGGCTCCCAGGCGACGGTGTCCCGTCTCCGTGAACATTCGTTTCATACGTAGACCGCGGGCGTAACATCGTCGAGGATCGTGGAATTAAGAGGAGACGTATCCTCCGCCGTCATTACGTCTCCACGTTGGCGCGCTATCGAGTCGCCTGATCTCGCTCGACCACGCTTCATCCTCGCCCGACCTAAAAGTCTAAACGGCTTCTAATTAGGGGGACAGTCGAAACAAAACATGCCCAATCTCGGCAACACTTGAGATAAGTTACACGGGTCCGACGAGTCGCATACCACCTCGAGCACGGGACGGGGCGAGCTGGCGGATTTTTCGCCTCTCTTTTTGCGGTCCGGGCCGATATCGATTTCGTTGTGCCACATCGTTGTCCGATATCCCGCGTCGCGTTCTCCATTCGGCGAAAATATTGCTCCGCGTCTCGTACCTCTCACGCGTCCTCTCGTCTCCGCAATTTATACGTCGCCGCGCGTATTTATCGCGCCCAGGGAAGGAATTCCTCGGCCTTAATTACGCCGCCTCGCGCTTGATGGATCGAAGCCAAGTTCGCTCCTTGGGAATTATTATTCTTCGTGTACCCGGGTTCGTCGATATTTCTGCGTGTGCAGAACGCATTGTGCGCGGTGGATTAATTAGCGCTTCTCGGAAGAGTATTTTACGACTGACAAGCCAGACGTGCGCCGCTGGCATATTATCTGTCTCTTGATCCCGCAACACGATGCTTCTCGAGAAATAATTTGCAAGGTAGACAAGTCGCTTGCTTAATTATTATCACATGTATCGGCCACTTGCCTTGTGCGCTGCCAACCAAGATAAATCGAGGGTACTCGCTGCTCCGGGATCTTTTTATTTTCTTTACGTCGACACGTCGATAGCAGGAATGTAGATAGAAAGACTTTGTTTGCAATCCAAATATCCTCTTGGATATTTACGATGTTTCGAGCGGATTATTAAAATTGTGAAATATCATAGCTATATGTAAAATCATTATTGGAATCTAATGAAAAAATGGCCAAGTTGTAAGGTCCAGACATTTCTAAAATTTCATTGACGCTAGCAATGAAAGTAATTGAATACATTTCAATCAATTGCTTTCTCCATTGGGAATTAATTTTTATTGTGCGTATGTAAAATATAGTTTTAAGAAATAATTTCTCCCAACAACTTCCTGTTATAAACTGCGACATTAATTGTAGTTAATCGTACATTATCGAGTTTGCATCTTAATTGGGCATCAGAAATGTTTGTCCAACTCGAAAGACGAATGCCCCTGGCATTCATTCCAGGGTGTGCTGCCACCTGTTGGGTGGTTGTAGGTGCCGCGGGTTGCACGGTGTCGCCAACTGACGAAGGGTAGGAAAGATCACTCGGGATGTAGGTTCCCTTTTTTCACAGCTTTTCGCTCAACCCCGAGTCTTACGACCTCACCTTCTGGTGTAAGACGCCACAGGTGACTGTTACAATCGATAAACTTTTTCATACTCTGAATCCATAAGTATGTTTAGCTCTTTAGATAGTTGCCGGAAAAGAAAGTAAATTTAAATCGTTCTCCAATTTATTGACAAAATCGCGCGTTTCTTCTGTATGTGAAAATCGATATTCGAACCGCTATATTGTGTAATTATGCTCAAACGACTTGTTAATACTCTTCTTAAACAATTCGGTTATCGATTGCATCTTTAAAAGAATTTGTCGCGTAATTTTTATCTATCGCACCTGTTGCATTTTATCGAACATCGTTTCTCAATTAAGATAATTCGTCACGGCGAAGCGGAATAATATGAAAATCGTTAAATTATTTATCCAAGCCGAATCGTATCTTTCAAGATGACAAACTGCTGACGTTTCGCGATTAATGGACATCGATAAGTAGGCCTCGCGGCTAGATTTCTAGCAATGACTTAACAACGCGCGGCTAGGTGTTTCGTCATCCCTCGCGTTCACGTATCGAAGGCGTTCTGTCCGAGGGCTTCGGTCCGGAGTGATCAATTATTTGGTTCGGCCTGGGCCGATAATAGCAGGTCGTAATATGGTCCATCGGCCGAACTCAACGTAGCCATCTGTTGTCGGCACGGTCTGCGACAAAACAAACAGCTTGCCAATTACCGAACCAAGCTGATTTCGGTGCCGCTCGACATAATTTGGAGGCCGCCGTGGAGGACAAAGGCGGCCCGTTTCCACCACGCCCAGCATCGTTAAGCCCCACGACGAGTAGCTACCACGATCCACCACTACTACCATCACCTACCGTAGTCGCACCTTCGATGCACCCTTCTCGCTTGGTATCTCTATTTATGTTGCACAAGCCGCAGCTTCTCCCGCGCCGGCTGTCCCTTTGTACCGCCGGACAACGACGGGGGCTACACTGTCCGAAACAATGTCCGGGTAGTTTCGTTAACGGGAGCGAAGTATGACATTCTTTCACCGTCAAGCTCCGGTTATCTATACGCAAGGAATTTTATTTTCTACTTTTTAATTTCACTTCGTTTCAACATTTTGTGTAAATGTGCAATACCGAAACTTGAAATTGACTTATTTTTATTGATTATAGCAAAGCAAAGGGATTTGTCTTGTTCTATCGCGATCGTTAAATTGTTCGTTTATGCAATTTCCTTCGTGGACAACCGTTTCCGATCTGTTTAAGGTGTAATGCTTATTCTCGTCTCGTGAATTAATTAATAACCATATGTTGCAACACCATATGCATGAGACATTATGTATACGCATGTGATGAAGATTAAAAAACCCAAGTATTGTTGTCAAAGGCAAAATGTATCGCGACCCTTTTCGTATTTTTCTATAAACCACATCATCGTCATGCCCGCTCACGTAGTTCGCGTAAGATCCACCCAAGTTTTATTCTTGTCGTCACGATTCCAGAGCTCTCTTCTTCCTTTCATGGAAATCTTTCAGCCTCACTCGAATCCGCCACGTTAAACTATTAAACTGACCAGTAATAATTAACCAATAACTTTTGTTATAAATAATGGTTACTTATTTCTTCTGTCAGCTAATTATGCCTGGCGATAAACTCCACGCTAGTTTTCCTGCATTTCAGTACAATTCAATTCAGTCCGTTTGTCCATCTAAACAATAAAAGTCCTGTTCGTTTTCGGCGTTAGGGGAAATTTTATGGAGTGAAGAGAAGCGCTTAAATATTTCGACGCGGCAAAGCGTCCAAATCTTCTTTGCTTTTCGGTAATAAGGTGCAAATTTTAGTAAACGCATTCTTCGTTCGTGAAGCGATTGCACGTTAAATAAGCAAGATTTAGAGATCCCTGACAAAGGGATAGTGGAAGCAACCACCCGTCGCGCGCCCTTCAGACGCCGACGGTCATTGTCGCGGTGTTAAAGTAGCCATGTAACGCGCTGCCTTACGGCTACAAAATCAGTTTAACTTATTCCGAATCACGAATCCACCATTATGGGCCAGCAGGCGAGTTGGACAAACCGGCGGCACGATCGCATTTTTTTGCGGGGGGGGGGTTATATTGTAAATTTATGTTTTTAACGACGTACCGAATGGCCATCGCGGGCGGTAGAATCGCAGGTATCGAAGGCGCTGTATACGTGCTCGGAGGATGCCGACCTTCTCACTCCCTCTCGTCTCGGGATCGTTTGCGGCTCCTGGCAAGTCTGCGGATAAAGCGGCTAGGAGCCGTACACAGGCAGGGGAAACCGTGGTGCACCTGAGCGACGGATTGGGAGGGACATGCGGAACGACCGCGTAAACCGTGGACGGCAACCAGGGGAGGACCGGTGGTGGTTATGTGTAAGCGGACGGGTGGGTGGTTCGGGGTCGAGCCGGGTAAGGGCGACGAGGAAGTCGTGAGAATTGCCAGAATGCCGTGCGTGCCCGCCGCACACTCCTGAGGATTACTCGGGATACAAGCGCCGCGGGGAATCCGCAATCCCTATAACCCCGCTCGCCGCGTCCGTATTGGTGGCGCAGCCAGAAGCGCGACCATGTACCTGCTGATGCTCATCAGGAGCTTGCGTGTCCCTCGCTCGTTTATATTTCACTCATGTCAGAGACACCACGCCGCGGTCCCCGGCCAGATTCTTTACGACCTGCGCCGGAACGCTTTCTCTCGCGACGCGACTAATTTATGCCTTCGGCCGGCAACATCTTATCAATTATCGATTGCGACAATATAAACCGATGGGATTATAAATTGATAAGACGCTCCGTACGAGGTACGCTTATCTGCTCGTTCTTTCTTGTCATATTCAGCGTTACTTATATGGACCAGAGTTGACGATCGATGAAACGGCACT
This sequence comes from Vollenhovia emeryi, assembly GCF_000949405.1. Taxonomy (NCBI): domain Eukaryota; kingdom Metazoa; phylum Arthropoda; class Insecta; order Hymenoptera; family Formicidae; genus Vollenhovia; species Vollenhovia emeryi. The sequence continues at coordinate 1,289,309 of NW_011967232.1, read as the reverse complement.
GAATCAAACGGATATCATATGGTAATTGTAATAATTAATTATTATTGATTACCATAATAATTATTTACGTCGCAACGAGGACGAGAAGAAAAAGTTAAACTACTTTCTTTGGTATCATCGGTTTCTTTCGAGAGTTAAAATGCTTTTCGCTCGCTACTGGAGGCACTCACAGATATAGAAGGAAGTCGATTCCGGGCAATCACCGCGCTCCAATTATCCGCAACTGCAGTTTCGTGCGGACGCGTATAGCTCAGTTTTACACACGCGCGTACACACATACGTCGTTTTTGTTCGCGCAAGCGTTACGATCGGAACGACCGAGGCAGATTTTCGCATTTCAAGCGGACTCATCGCGGGTTGTTTCGCGGCACGAATCGATCAGCGACCAATTATCGTTCGGACGAGTGGGCACTTACCGCCGCCTCGTTAACCTGTAATCATCGGCGAGGCGGTAAAAGTTTTCATTGCCATTAAAATCGCCCCCCTTCTTCTCCGACTTCCGTTAATTCAATTGTACTTTTCTCCCCCTCCTCTTCATTATTTTACTTAATTATTTGATTAATTCCACGTCTCTACATTTTTTTAAGTAATAATCGAGTATCAAAATTGTTTATTTTGATACTCGAATAATTTACATAACTGAGCTCAATTATGCATCCACGTCTCGAGCCAAGAAATAATTTTGAATAAATCTAAAATCGATTTAATGATTATTCCCAAGTGTTTCGTCTATCTTGCAAATAAAAATGCAGCCGAACGCGCGAAGGATCCACGTTATTTCCCGTACGCGGTGTTAAGAATTGTCGGAGATCGGCGTATGCGTGTTCGCCAGGCAAATGTGGTGTCTTCCTGTTTGCCGCCCCCTTTGGCAGCCACAAAGCCATTTGTGTCCTCGCGGATAAAGTCGCGCGTGCACACGAAGTGGCCGGAAAATAGTACGAGTGGCGGGTTACAGGCGGCCCCCTCGCTCGCCACCCTGCCTTTCGCCTTACCTCCCGCTCCATTCTCTCCGAGGAAATTGGCAGCTAGGTCGAAACCCTTTTGTCGCCGGCGCGCTGCATGCACGACGGAGTAAACAGCTGCGAATGCCATTTCAATAACGGCTAAGCGTCTAGATAGGATTTTGGTACTGGCCTGCATTCGAGCGCTTGTCCTTTGATCAGACGGGCCGGTCCTCGAAAACCGAGATAAACTCCACGGCGGCTTTCCGCACTCTTTCCTCCGTCACCGGCTCCATTTGCACGAAATGTTTTCGTCCACCCGTTTTATGAGGAGTTGCATTGTTAAGTTCACGTTGATTGGTGGATTAAAGAGTTTCCCCGTCGCGATCGGAAACGAGTCCACAATTGGCCGAGATCCTTTTTACGGCTTCTATTTTACGGCGAAGAGATAATCGTCGATAACTTCTAAAAACAATACCGATCGAGAGTCGCGTTTGAGGTAATCCTCAAATAACGACCAATTCCGCGCGCGAAGCGTTTCAATCGCGCGACGTACACCTCGAACATATCCGCGTGACGGATTACGAGCTCAGAAAAGTGTCGAATGCAAAGCGTTAATGCGAACGCTTTCCCGGGTTTAATGAATAATCGGCCGCACTGGCGCGGGCCTTTTTCATGCGACCGTCGTTTATTGCTGGCGGGCTTTATATCGGCGGCTTTCATGCGCGCCTAAACGCGCGGTGCCGCGCGTACGTATCACGCGGATCGGGGAAACCGACGAAAAACGATGAAAGCCTATGAAAGCGAGCATTGTGGGTGGTTTCATGAGGGGTTCGGGACGGGCGAGAGCATGCGGGCGACGTGGCGAGGGGACGGGAATCCCATCTGTCGGCATTTTTGCGCCGACATTGTGCGCCTGTTTATATCGACACCGAAACGAGATAGAGAGAAAGAGATGGACGGTTAAAAGGCAGGCGGGGGGAAAAGAGAGCGCGAGCTGGAGGGGGAGAAAGAGGAGCATCCCCGGGCTTTATTGCCGTATTGGCATATTGCCGCGGATCCGCCAACGTGCTTTTTCGGCCTTTTTTATCTTCGCTGCACGCCACGGGAACGGCTGTACAACTCCACTGTGTGTATCGGACACACCGTCGACGGTTGGCAGCGTCTCCTCTCTACACGCCGCGAATTTTGCCCGTTTCCATGCGACGGCCAGTCACGACACTACCGTCGTAAATTTCCAAATGACGGACGATAGCCGGAGCGTATCGGAATATCGACGCGAATTTACTCCTTTTTCTCGTGCTCCCGCCGCCGCCCGATGTCGTCGAGAATCATACCCTGGGCCTAAATTCCGTACACGATTACCGACGACCATCGATACGTTAACGACGTTTGCGCAGCTTTTCTATCATGTAGAAAAAGCTGCGCAAACGTCGTTAACGTATCGATGGTCGTCGGTAATCGTGTACGGAATTTAGGCCCTGTATCGGACGTTTCTTTCGTCGTTCTTTTGCCGTCGTTCGCGAAAAATGCGAGATTTAACGGCAGGCTAACGTGACGCGTATAATTCTGTACAATTCAGTGCTGGTGTACACGATGAATAAAATCGAGAGATTAAGGACCGGTTTTTCCAACCTCTTGGTAAACTTACTAATAGTTCAATTCTATGTCTATCATTTTTTTATTTAAAGGAAAAACAAAGACACACATATGATTTAACTAGTAGTTAATTTACCAAGAGGTTGGAGCAACCTGCCCTAATAGATTTTAATTGTCATTATTGTGGTAGAAGCAAAACGCTACTTTCGCTTTCATTTGTCGAAATCTGTGTGATATAAATATATTATTTTGTACGTACACAGTATAATGCATTGTGCATAGAAAATACATTGGGATATTATCATACTGGCGGCGCTATTTCTTCAACAGAGTATTTGTGTCTGAGCTCTTGCTTGTTGATAAACCCATTAAGTGATTTTAGATTTATTAAGAGCACTTTTTATGATAAATACGCAGAGATAAAAGGATTAATTAGAATTTAAAAATGCTCCTAATGTTTTAGTAAAAATGAATCAATTAACGAAAATTAATTAACAAAGAACGTGTCGTAGCTTCGCACCTTGTTCAATGATGTTGTAATAGAAAACTGCAACAGTGGAACGTAATATATCTTGATGAGTCAAAAAGCGATTTCAGTGCAATTCAATCGTTTTAAATAGGTAACAACTGGATATATTAAGAATTCTACTCCGGTCGAGAAAGTAAAAAATGACATAGAAAATCACGTAGAAGGAGAACATATTTCGCACATTTACATACAGTTCGCCCTACCCATATGTAGACAGATCAGATGATCGATTTATTTGCTGTTTGTCTCTGTCTGTGTCGAGTGGCACTGGATGACAGCGGATTGGGCACACTCGATAAAGCTATCTATGTAGAAGCCAGTTCTCCCCGTCGTGAGACAACACGCGAAGATTAATTTCCTTTCGGAACTTTCACCTCACTTGCATCGATAGATCGACATATAGTCTCGCGTCGCTATCAGCTGAAATTTCAAATATCACTGAAAGATACACAGAGAGAATTTCCTCTTGAAATTTATCCTGAAAATTATGTAATCGTGGGACGATTTGATATTTTGGAGAATTTCAAAAATCTCTCATAAAGTTCTTCAAAATAATGCCATGTTGTCCCACGATTACATGATTTTCAGGGCAAATTTGAAGAGAAAATTCTTTCCGTGTTATAGTCTGCGTAGAATACTATTAATGGCGTTAATATATGCGTACATTTAACACGATTGAAGAAGTACGTTTAGTTGAAAGCTAATATATTTTGTTATCGTAACCGTAATAGAATAGAAGTCTATTTTAATATAATAATTCAGGAAATCGAGTTTCTCGGATGCAGAAGTTGATGGATGCAAGCTTTAACTTAAAAAAATTGCACCACTCGAATTATGATTAAAGCTAAAAACCGTATACAGTTATCTGTGGAATGAAGAGATTTACTTATTTCATAATTCATAAATATCACTTATGAATCGCTCCATGAATATAGGTTTGATGAGCAAATTGAAACTTTCCGTGAGAAATTCCGTAATTTCTTCCACTTTAGACTTGTAACTTTACTCCGACAAGAATTGCATATCTCGAGCAAGGCAAGGGGTGTCATATTTTTTAGATCGCTCTTCTGATCAGCCATTGTGAGTGTTGCGAGGGACGCTGGTTTTTATGTAAGTTTTTGCTCACAGTTGTATGAAGCCGATGGCTGCTGCTCGTAACCCTTACGAGTCCAGGTGGGCTCGTGCTTGTCCGTAACAAGATACGGGGGTGGTTGGAAGTGCGCAGAGGAAAACGGCGACGGGGTAGCGCGGGGGAGGAGGTAGGCAGGCGGGAGAAAAATGCAATGGTTAGAGGGAAAGAGTAGATATCGTAGCCCGGCTATACGCAACCTGCTTTCTGTTTGGCACTGATGCCCAGCTGTTCCTCTCGTTTCAGCTCCGAGCAGAGGATAGTGAAGTCTGCACTTAGCATTTACGAGTGGAAAAAGCCTTCCGCAAGGACGTCTGTCCTGAAGGACGAATAATAGATACCTACCCCTTTTCCTCTTGTGTTCCTGCATAATGAGAAAATACGTGTTTAGAGCACAATTTTATCGAATAATTTGCACAATTCCGTCGTAGGGGGCAAATTAATCAATGATATGAATCCATCGATCAATTATTAAAATCATTAAATTATTATCAAAAATATAATCAAGATTTCGAAAGCTCTATAGATCAAATAACAATGGGCGATTGTCTATTAATCGATATATTGTACGTATAATATGAATATTCTATATGTAACATTTAATATTATATATATTATACGTTTACGGACTATACACGCAATATCCTGCAGAGTTATGCATATATATACAGCGATATTATAAACAACCTTATTTTCATCATTTTCGAACGAATTCACCTGAAATGCGCTACTCCCCGACATGCAGTGCGTATCTGCAAATATGTTTACTCTGTTTCTATAGGATAATGATAAGCGTTATTCAATATATCAGTTTATCAATGGTTATATCGCATCTGCGTAAACTGACCGGCTCGCATCCCCGGGATTCCCCGGCCGTTCCGAAGGTGCAATAATCACACTAAAGATTTATCGGATGGACCTTCCGTGACGACGCAATCGAGCGGACGCGCGAGAAAGAAAGAGTGCACGATAAACAAGCTCGACATGCGCCTTTGTCTCTCGTCGAGATGAGAGACGAGATCGGCGTTATCGCGTCTCGTCTCGTCGAGATGGTAGATTGCGCGCTCGTTTTACCCGAGTCACCCCGTAGACGAGCGAAACTCCGGAGCTCGGCTTCATCGAATAAAGCGCCCGAACAAATAATGCGGCTCCCCTTCCTCCCTCCCCCCCCCCCCTCCCAGATGCTTCCGGTCTCTTATTTCACTGGATAGCCATCCGAACACGTGCCCCGTTTCCTCTTCTTCCTTCGCCTCCTTGTTCCTTTTCTTCTTCCGCAAAGGGGAGGAGGGGAATGAAGGATCGGCGGTAGTGAGAGCTCACCACTTCTCGCTGTTACTACCTCATTGGATTCAATAATTTGATCGCAAATCAACTGTGAGCGAGGGCTGATACGCCGGCGTTTCCGCCGAGAAATTTCCGTGCGGCTGATCAGGCATCCGTTAAATTTAATATTGCGGGCTTTTGTAACGCGTCAATTGCAGCGCGCCTTATTTCGATGATTGATATCCATGTTATTTCTCTCTAAATGCGAGGGATTCGACGTGAGCGCAATATCGGGGCGATTCTAGAATCTTAACATTTATATAAAAAAGTCGTAAAGACAATCTTACGCATATATTGTAACACATACTATCTTGCAGTATAATCGTAAGCCAGGTTGGCAAAATATTTTATTGTGCAGCTACATGAATCGCACACAATCTATGATTCATTGAAGTCACGCTCTGCAATTATTCTCAAATCGAACTTAATCACCATTGTGTCTTAATTGTGTCCCAATCACGAATGCCAGCAAAATGCCAACGTACGGCGGAGGCTTCCAAATTTTTCCATACGACATTTTATCGCAAGCTGCGACAAACTCCCCTTTGTACGACTCTAGGCGTAGGTTACGTCGCGCTACATCCGTGTTTGCGCGCAGCATCCTGCGTACATACGTCGTGCGCCTATGCACACCCACGACTCGACGGTCCCACCTGGAGGATGCCGTCGCGTGCCATTAAGAGTCCCGTTGGCAAACGTTTAATGACGATATGCCCGGAGCACGTGTCAGGACGTCCTCCCGGCAATAAAGGCCCTCTTAGACCTCGCCGTCTCTCTTTCTCCGCGCCTGAACCATTCGATCCTTCCTCTCCACGTACGGTCGTCGGCGAAGCGACGGCACAGCCTGCGAGTCGCGAGCAGTGAGCCCCTCTCTGTCTCTCTCTCTCTCTCTCTTCATTTCTCCCTCTTTCTTTTCCTCCGCCTCTCTCTTGGCTCGCAGGAGCGGTTTGCGTTTCCTGCGCGGCACGCGACTCCGAAGTCCAGCTGCTTCCTGTCTACCAACACTTCTCTCTTACTCGCCTTCTCTTCCCGTTCCGCCGACCCACGCATTATCGTACCTCGCCGTCTGACTGTCCCCCGTGATCCCGTTCGTTCGTGGCCCCGCGTTTCCAGCTATTGTGTTCGAGGGAGATCGCCTTTCATCGTTCCGTCACGATATTTCGAATTTGCATAGTTGAGAGAAGGGTAAGTGACAAACGTGATAGAATGAATGGCGAAGTCTTATTATAGAGGTGCTATTTAATTTTTATGGTCATTTTATCGCTCATCAAATTTAAGGATAATCTTAATTAATATACATATAACCCTTGAGATATTTAATTAATACAACAGTCAATTCAATGAATAGCCTTTAAGTAGTAGAACGGAATAGAGAGAAGATATTATTGGTTAGAATAAATATGTTGACTAGATTAGACAAAACATATCTTTCAAAAGAAATTCAAACGAACAGGAGGCCGCGCGAATCGTCGTCGTTGCGCGCCGGACAAGAGACCGAAGTAATTATTTCATTTGTGCCGCTAATCACGTGCGGGCGACGATAGTCGTTTAAATAGCGTCATGTTTCTGCCCGCTCGAATGAAATTAATTAAACCGATGCAGTTTAATTGACTTTGTTTTTGCGATCCAATCGGATTTTCCGACGGCGTGGAGTCGCGCCGCGAGGCTGCGTGTGCACGTAACGTCGCGAGTGTATTCCGCACGTGTATCCGTCGTCCTTCCGCTCTCCGTCTATCTTCCTCTCACCTGTGCCTCCCGCGACATGTCGCGCGGACACGCGCGCACACAGGCGCAAGTACAAACGATATCGATTGCTGTAATTAACCGGCCGCAACAGGCACACGGCATGACGTTGCGCGAACGCGTGCACGCGTGCGTGCACGCTCGCTCGTTGCGTGCATTCCTCGATGACTCGGTGCGGTGAAATCGCATCCCGCGGCTCTGCAAGTAGAACGATTTTAGCGCAGTGACTTTCATGCGCTGTCGATAAGACAATTTTTTTTTCATCTGAAATATGTACACTAAGAATCACTGGTGCCTTCCCACACGAATTTGTGCACATATCAACATATTTATACACTTTTCGTATACGTACATGGAAAATGTATATGTGTTCTACCTGTGCCTAAGTTCACATGGAAAGGCTTTCTAGTGTACTCTCCAAAAGTCAATCAGTTTTTCAGTTTCACAAACATCGGTTAACTGTTAACTAGGGATCAGTCGACTCCCTATCTTTTTCCATCTTATTATTTAAAAAGAGAATCAATTAACCTTCAGTTAACCGATGTTTGTGAAACTGGCCCTTACAGCTGTAAGTATACCACTGCAATTTTTCAGTAGTATACTTCTAACTGCGAATCAGTGCACGGAGAGACCGATATGGTTACATGTCTAATTAGGGTTGGCAGAACCCCAATAAATAGTAATATTTGGGACAGCTATATCTGTGGTTGTCATACCCACATTGGTATGATAAGTAGTGGAGACAACTATATGCGTTTTGTGCAGCAAACTTAGTGAATGTTGCAACACAAAACAATGTAGATGCCCCTACTATTTATACGGTAACGTTTTAATTTTAGTTATTTTTGCCTTAGCCGGTCTTTCCGTGTGACTATTCACTGTTTTCAGTGCTAATTCACTGATTCACTTTGAGAGAGTACATTTACTTAAATAAAAAAACTCCGTAGAAAATTGCAATATTTTTGGACGCGAGCACTTGCTCTTGTCGTTAAGAGGTAGAGCCTGAGCAGAATGGCTGTCTTGTACTCTTTAAGACAGTTATTGTACGTCACCTGAAGACAAAGATTTAAAGCATAAAGCAATGTCTTAAGAGTACAAGACAGCCATTCCGCTCGGGTCCGTATTTGACGCACGTTTGAAGTGTCGCAACTCTTTCCGCTGTCAAATCTCTCACGTGCTTATCACGGAAGCAGATATATCGATAGACGCGCGGTGGTCCACCGCGGAATTAATTTAGTAATTCGGTGCGGAATTTTTTTTTTGGTGGAATTATCGGCACCTCTCACGCCTCCGGCTTTCGTCGTTCTCCCCATCTTTATCGGATTTCGATCAGATGAGAACGCAGATTCGACGCGGGAAGGAGAGGACGAGGGAAAACAATTTGTTCGCCACGTGGTAGTAAACTACCCTCTTAGGATCATCCGATAGTCGCTTGATTCCTGACGCTTTCGTTTGTGTAAACCGATCACACCGTGTACGCTTTTATACTTGGGGCCGCGCGCTTGTTTTTGTAAGCGTGTATATGCGCCATGGCTCGTGGCCGGTTTTTTTTTTACACTCGCTCGCCCATGTGGTCCGAGCCGCGAAGAGGTGAAGCGCGTGCCAGCAGGGCGCGGGAAAACGATTAGTTTTTAATTTGGTTCAGGCCGATTCGATCGCGTGAAATTGCGGCCGGAGGCTCGTGCGTTCGATCTCGCTTCGGATTTTTCGGCAGCTCGGGGAGCGTCCTCTCTTTCGACCGCCTCCTCTCTCTCTCTCTCTCGCTCTCTTCTTTTTTTCCTCTCCGTTTTTTTTTGCAAGGGCGTTTCGCTTCACGTCCAACGTCTGCCTGCACCATTGGGAGCCGGTCGATCAGAATCGGAATTGCTTTTGACCGCAACTCGATCAAGAAATGCCCGGCTCCACCCTTTCGTCCTAAATTTCCTGTTTTCAAAGCTATTTTTCTCTGAACGCGCGTGGCCGCGAGCCTCACGGTTGCCCTCTACGAGGCTCTCGATATTTTTAGGTAAATTTGTATGGATTTCGCGAAATTCCGCGCTTCGATCGATGATAAAAGCGACCGATTCAGCGGAGTGTTTATGGTCGCCGCGGATTTGCAGCTCTCGATAATTTGATTTAGAGTTTGTTTCCTCGCGGAACCATTTTAGTCGTGCGGATATCGTTATATGTACGCTGGTTGTGATTTACATGTGATGATACGCGACATATTCTGTTAACCTTTCAATGGCACGTTAGTTATTTTCATAATATATTTTACCGTAAATATTATATGACGGCTCGTTTAATCTAATTTAATCGGATTGCCGAAAAGTTAACTTATCAGATAAAAGAAATGGCGATGCAAAGGTAGAGGAAAGTCCTCTATTATGAGATAGGATCCTAATATGGGATAGCGGGGTTTCTGTTAACTAGGCATCATTAGTTGATTATTCCACCATGAATTTATTGCCCTTGGAGCGAAATCTGTTTAGTGGAAAATTTATTGTTAGATTGTGTAATCGTTGCGAAAAAAGGATTTGTGATTGAAAACCTGCTATCTCCTATTAGAAACTTATCTCACAATAGAGGAGTTTCCTCTACATGTTTGTTTAAAGGTAGCATGTTGCACACGAGGAGAGGAACTTAAAGCCTCTTTCGCAAATATGTTTGCCGAGTCGCGGCGTATGTTGCGTTAAATCTCGTTTATCCTGGACCTAACGGAAGAATATAATTACTTCGTCTTCTCCTTTGCGGTTTCTCAAAGAAGCTATTCTTGATGGAATTGCGCAATTGCACTCCGCTCTACGAACATTCGGAGCACTCTCGCGGGAGAAATTCGAGAAACGCTCGAACTATGTATGTCTCGTCGAATGTGGAATGCGTCTTCCGAAATTTCCGAATTCGGCCGCTACTCTTTCTCGGAAAGCCCGGTGAGATGTGCGTCTTTCAGGGAAGATCGTCACGTGCATACACACACTCTCCTTCACGCACATTCTCTCTCGCCGTCTATGTTTCTTCGGAGCGTCTGCGAGCCACCAGTTCTCCCTCCGCACGGTTCGCCTGTCTCTCGAAGCCTCACCGCGTGCAACATGTCGCGTGCAGGCACGTGCTCCGTAATGTATAATCTGACCTGTGGCCGGAGGCGTTCTACAGCGCCGATATAAATTCGAAACGGCGAGGATGCGAAGCAGGGGGAAGGGCGGGGGGGGGGAGGGCGATCGCAGAAGAAGACGGAGGCGAAAACCGGTGGAGAGGTTCCGGTGAAAGAGAGCTGTGAGAGATCGACGAGTACTTGTCCGGGAGATACGATCTACTCCCTCGACTGGCTGTAATATGCGGGTTCAGCTCGCTCGTGGAAAGCTGATTTTCAGCGCTTCCGTCTCGATGCGGGAAGTTGCGGGTCAGTTTGGAGATACACCGTATGTATGCGCGCGGTACGCCGGGGCGCACAAAAGAATATAGATAGCGACGGAGCGGCGCTACGGAGGGGACTTTTAATGCGGCGATATCAGAAAACGTAAGGTCGTTCGGTGGCGCGTATCGCGTTCCAGATCGGATTCATGGATATAAATTTGAGATCTTCATGGCGCCACTAAAGCTCCGCCCGAATGGATGAAAGCCTCCTGGTACCTGCGAACGATATTAAACGCCGACTTTATCTAATCCTTAAATCAGTTTCCCGTTGCACCCAGATATCACATCGCGATTTTCTAATAATAGCAAATATCTCGACGACTGAAAATTGTCATTTAATACTAAAAATGATCGATTGCGCGGTTTGTCTCCACAAACGGCCGTCCAGAGATTTATGTTATTTCGGTGGAAATAAAATACCTCTCTCACACCGCCGGTATTTTTCTTAAGTAAACACTGCATCGAATTGATCCAAGATTACCGCTAATGGTCGCAAAGTTCAAAGCTGTTTCGCGACGACCTTTGCCGAGACGTCGCGCCCGACGCGTTCGTGCGATAAGAATGATCGCTCGCGCGGAAGATGAGGCGTTGAGCTCTCCCCTGTAACACACTCGGCGGTTCCGCGGAGGGGCGTTAAACCACGTGCGAATGCTTAGGAGCGGAGCACACGGCGGGTCTGAAACTGTTAACGCCGCAATTTTCTCGGGCAGGCTTCGTAGCGAGGCAAATGAGGGCCGCGGTACGACTTCGGGGGCCCGTTTAAAACCGCTGATCCTTAGGGATCAAGATACTCGTCGTCCCCGCCCGCTCATTTGTAGTCCGCTTGGTTCTACGATACCGCAAAGTCGGATCCGGCGCCTGGTTACGTGCCTCCCGCGCGAACTCAGCGGTTTTCAGTTCGACACGCCCGAGCTTTTCCCATATCTCTCCTCTCTTTTGCTCTCGCCCTCTTTTTCTTTGTGCTCTTACGGAAACTAGAGGGAATCTACGTAAACACGAATAGGTACCGGGCAGCCGGAATAGCTGCAAGTTGATTGGCTGCACATTTCTCGAAACTAGAACTTGGGCCAAGTTCTAGTATCGTGGACACAGGCCTTAAGAGGTTCACCTCGAAAGTGGGACGAGTGGATAAGAATCAGGGTGACGGAAGGAAACGCGGTGGCTAGCGATCGGAGGATGGCGACTCGTGAGTCGGGCACGCGAAGGGAGCGAGGAGAGTGGCGCGAACCTCGCTTCTCTCTCGCCTTTATAAAAATGCAAACGGCCGATCATTTGAATACGTATAGCCGGTAATTCAGATGAAGCCGGGCGCTCGCCCGCCCGCGTTCGCGTCACGCGTGCACACTCGTGTTTGCGTCGTGTATACGTGTTGTGCGAGCGGTGTTTAAAGAAGAAACGCGCAAGAAAAGGCGACCCGCCGGAGAATCGATGTGGAGAAGGTGTGTCGCGTACAAAGATGTAAACCGTCTTACCCTCTTCTCCGCGGTGCGAGCCTTTTCTTGTCCACCTTCTCCACCTCCACCTCCTCCTCCTCTTTCTCCGTCCTGTCGTCTTCGTTTTTTATCTCCACTCGTTCTGTTCCACCTTTTCGATGGTTAGCGTCCAGGCAGCGTGAATCGCTCTTAAAATGCAAACTGTTGCGGGAGAAATAAGGCAGGATTATGTTTATCTCTTACTTATTGAAGAAATTGTTTCCCATGGTGTCCCATAACTTTTTTATTTGTCACCGTTTACCAACAAATGACGTTTAACGCTCGCGGGTGAAATATTTGTCTATAAACAGTTTCGTATTGTACGCGACAAACTTCCGCCAAATATATCTTCTAATGCACTCATAATTTTCTCACCAATAATGAAACATTAGATTAACAACATCTAGTTTGTTTGACCGTACCTGGCAATTTTTATGTTCGAGACTCGCTACGTTTCGACCGTGGGTTTTGGTCCTTTTCAAGCGTACTAACTATACAAAGTAGGAAATTTTTAGATTAATACACAGATAACGTGTATAACAAAGGTCCGAGGTATTTAGTCAACGGTTAAATTAAGTACCAGTAAATAAATTTGGACGATGACAGCAACTGAATTTCAATTGCATTAAACATTTGACGTAACGTTATCAACAAGACACCTCGTCTGTTTATCGGAACTCGATCGCGGCGTGTCGACGGAACATAACCATTCCGGGTGTAAAATAGAATGCGAGCGAGAAGCCGCCTCCAGAATGCGATCATAATTCGTCTAACGGCGGATACCGAGATCGTACCGTTGCGTAACGATCGATTCCACGCTCGAGATAGGCTCGGAAGATCTCTCCGGGGGATAGAGCTGCAGAAACAGAGATGTCCGCGTCCGTATGCACCGTGGCGAGTGCGCTTCCTGGAAGGAGTTTATGAATATTACTCGCTCGAAGAGGACGTTGCCGATGGGCTTCTGGGCCGGGTGTGTGTACGTGTGTGCAAGGCGCGAGGTAGCACGTGACGACGGCTACCTTTTGTCTTTTGTTTTATTTGAAATTCCACGCGAACCTCGGCGCCGAGGCTGCGTGACCGCAGCGGCCGAACCCGGGGCCAGCCCCGGGTTGCTTGGTGTTACCCATAAAACAAGGCATTAGTGCTGATCCGTATCTCGATAACCGATCTCGGCGATGGTGGCGAATGATGAGGACGACGACGGGGGCACCTCGCTGCCGCTGTCCTCGTCGTCGTCATCCTCGCCGTCCCGAGGTTCGACCCGCCTCGGGAATCCCGTTTCGTCTCGTTGCACCCGCAACCTGGCATCTCTCATGAATAATATCTTCCGTGCATTTACATGCCGCCACGGACTACATCGCGCGGATCCGCCCTTCCCCTCCCTCTCCTCCTCCCGCCCGCTCCACGGATCTCTCGCCCTCTCCCCGAGACGGATCGCGAAACGCTTTTCCGTCTCCACGTGTATTCATGGTGTATCCTCCAGAAGGAGGAGATGTTCTCCCGACGATAAGAACGGGCTTTTCCCTTCTTGCCGTCCTGTCCCTCCCGCTTGGCGATCGTCGATTTCTCTGTCTCCTTCTCTACCTTCGTGTCCCTGGCCCTCTCTCGCTTCTTCCACCGCTCGGCTCCCGGGGGACCTTACGAATCGTTTAATTCGATCTTCTTCCCAGATTCCGCTCTTCGTACATCCCGCGCGACACGACGCGACGCGACGCGACGCGACGCGACGCGCTGTCCTTCGAGATCCATTTATTCGGCTCCGAGACCCACCCTGGACCCGATTCCATTTTCCTCCTGCTACGAGATTATCCCGAATACGTACAATTTGGACCGGTGTATATCTACTATCTGTTATCTATCTCGGGAAGCTGGGATAGGTTGCGCCCGCGCGCAACGGACGGCAGTTTGTGTTCCATAAATGCTCGTGGGATAAAAAGAAGTTATTGCGCCATGATATTTTAGATGGTGTTACCAAAGAACGAGTTTTTAGACAGCCACGGAACAAATTTCCAAAATGTATTGTATTCCGCAGTTACGTGAAAGAAATATATTTTTTTTTATTATCGCACGTATCCTACTTATTTCAGACAACCATTTGTGGAACGACGCTCGCATGTTGATTTAATAAAAACCGCGTAAACACAGGATACAGCGCGGTTGATATTGCACGAGGGTAGACGTCGTCGTCCGCGGTGAGTTTCAAATAGGAAGAAAGCATCGGTAAGAACGGGGGAGGGCGAGGGATACGCAAGTGTCGTGGCAAGATCCGCGAAACCGCCAGGAATTCCGGAAGAAATAGCTCGACGGTATTCGCCTGTTTCTCGGGCGAGCTCTCCCGAGTCGCGATGACATTCCAGCGCTCGCGGGAAGGGTGGCTTCGTTGTTTCGCTACCCTTTGCTCCGTGCTTCGGAAGACATCTCGGGGAACATTCTTAACCGTGCTCTCTCCGGGGCGACGATCCCGACACGGGATGACGTTGTTACGAGACAAGGTATTTGCCCGCTCGTGGAAACTCGCGGCGGCGGCGGCGGCGGTAGCGGCGTCGCGAGACTCGAAATCTCCGGCGAATTCGGAACCGTTTAAACCTCCCGAAGTTTCCCCGTCGTCCTTTATATATACGTATGTACTGTACATAGGTGTGTAGAAATCGGCTTGTAGGACGTCAGTTCTCCGACGACTCGCGATCCTTGATCCGAGACGGACAAGTTACGGGCGGAATATGGGCGTTTCGATATCGCTTCATTGTACCGTCCTCGGTATTTCGCTGAGCTGTTCCGATAGCGTATCGCACTGCAGTCGAATGCGCGTGTGAAATCGAGGTTTTATCTGTTATTTTGCCGCGGAGAATCTTTCCTCGCAGCAAGATTATCGCGGCATTAGCTTTTTGACCAATTAAAAGATTAATGCCGCAATTCTAAGCAATATCATAAAACTCGTAAGATTCGTAACTGGTTTTAGTAATGCGGGGTCTCAGAGTCGCAAGAATAGTCGACTATGGATGCATTGTAGACCCCGCATGAAGGCCGAATTAGACTAGCAATTGCTGACTCGGATTGGATTGGCGATTGACGATTGTCTTCTAGCCAACGAGAGCCGATTAAATCGCCGCCTGCTTTGCTCTCATTGGCTTAAGGACAATCGTCGATCGCCAATTCCAATTCAATCCGAGTCAACAACTGCTAGTCTGATTCGGTCCTTTACGAGTCTTACGATTTTGATCACAATTGCAGCACTAGGTTCAACTTGATAACGAAACTATTCACTTCTTCGCAGATATTTCTTGAGAATTATTTCGAATAAACTATGATTAAATAAAATATGAATTTGTCGAATTTCGTTAACTAAAGGTTGCAGTAAACGATAATCTTTTTTATGTAAACTTCAATTCTAAACTCGCCGAGGAATCTGTTATTACAGCGAAAGGCGGTACGCGGCATCGCGATAAATTCGAAAACGGCTCCGCAGGAGTGCGTCCCAACGATCACTGAACGGCCGGCCGTTTTTTGGGGAAAAGAACAGCATGCGCAATAGGCAGGTTGAGTGAACGCGAAAACACGCGCAATGCGTCTGTTTACGAGACGGTGGAGAAGTATCGTGCGGATAATGGTGGACCACCATATGGGCGCATGGTCGTGGAACTGTAATTTGCATGTGCGCACAGCTGATGTCTGGGCCCAGGGGGACCGGGGGCCCTCTTCTCTAGTTCGGCTCGATTTTGAGGAGGAGACGATAGCGCGCGGCCGCGCCTTCCTGCGAGAGGGAACAACGGCGCACGGGGGAGCCGCGGACGAGAGAGAACGCGGGCACGGAGAATGCATGGCCGGCCGGTAGCCCGGAATCGGCAGCTCGTTGCAACACATGTGCAACACGAGCGCACGCGAGAGCCCCGATTCTCCAATTACTGACATTAATGCCGCTTCGCCCCCTGGGCAGGACTCGCCAACAGGTTACGCAGCGGCGACTCGCTCGAATCGAAGCGATGCGAAGGCCGCGCGACTTGTCGAGCTGCGTCCTCGTCGCCCGAGACAGCGTAATGATCCCTTGTCTCTCGGGGACATCGGTGCACATTCGTCAATTAATTGTAATTTCCAAACGATTCTGTCAGTTATACACGGAAAAAAATGAAGTTGCTTGAATTGAACGTTGACTGCCACCAACATAAATAATTCACTCAATTGTATTTGCTATGGATTTTAAGCATTCAACTAAATATCCAGATTATTGAGACAACTATCTGGTATTTTTCATTCGTTAATACCGATGTTGTTTCAACGATTTTATTTCAATTACACTGATCTTGTTGATACAACATCATTTTTTTCCATGTAGATATCCTCATGCGAAAGGAAAATGAGACGATGACATTTAGCTTGAATAATAGCCAATCCGGACTATCGGGTTTCTATTCGTATCGCAATCGCATTTTTATAATTCATATCGCAAAATCTTTGATTAATGTGACATTTTTTAGTGGAGACGTCAATGCGGATTATTATTTTTGCAATTTTTAATTTTCTATTATCTACACCGCTGACAATCCAAAATACGAAGGATAAAGGTCTAAAGACGTATAAACAGTTATGTAAGAGATAGTTATATTAAAATTATTTTAAAAGAAGGAATAAATTTCTTTGTAATATGTGCGATGGATACACGAGATTAAACAATAGGATTAAAAACAACGGATCATTTATTAATATTACATAATTGTTTCGCTACGGAAAAATTTAATGCAAATAACGGTGGTAAATTCATTTATAAAGATTTCTTTAAATAAAATAAAATGTATTCTTTATAGATGTTTATGTCTTCAAATATTATAGAATTTAATATCCCACGATAAACGCACGCATCGTCGGATATTACATTAATTTGAAATATAACGAACAGAATATTTAGGCATGAAATATTTCGGCTGGCAGTCGTTTGTGACATGGCATGCTATTATTTACAAAAGTCGCTATGCTAATGTTCGCACGACAACAGACGGTATCTGAATCGCTCGTATTATTACTTGACAAAATACGATTGCTTCTTGGAAAGAATTAGTGCTTAACAGTCCGCGCATTTCTTTAATGACACTCGGACTCTATTGTATGATTCTTGATTAAATGTCTTCGTATTTTTTCTTACTTCGCGCAGAAAGAAACGCACATTTGAGACTAAACAGCTGGAGAGAAATAATGCCATTCTGAAAAAATGGCTTCTGCAATTTTTTTTGTCGATCGTAATTCATGCGCAAAATATATATTATCAACTGCTTTCGCGTCGCTTGGAGAACGTCGCGTGATCCTCCCTAATGTCAGGTTTCTGAGACATTATTCGGTACCAGACATATGTCTTGAACACTTTTGTGCGTTCCGTTGGCCTCCTCACGTTGACTATCCTCCGTTACAACGGAATTTAATATCGCGAGAGACCTTGTGGGTCCCGCATTACGTGCCATCGTTAATATATAGCGAATTATTTCAACGTATACTTCTCGTGCGAACGTAAGGAACTTTTAATATCACATCTGATGCTTCGGCAGCTTCTGTGACACATTATTACATATTTTTAATTATTCATCTCTCACACGAAACTTTAATTCAGAGAAACAGTTTCTAATGTACCGTTAATTAAGCGATATTTTAAAAACGTTGACATTTGATTTACAATTGTTTCATTTCAACGAAAAAGAATCGTAAGAATATTGCGATCTCCGCGTAAAATCGCGTACAATTTCTACAGAAACTATTCAAGTTACTAGCAACCAGTTGCACGAGATAATAAATGAGCTCCTAGTTGGAGCGTCATCCTCTAATCGAGGAAGTGATATCGGAAGTGAGAATCGGCGCGCGAGACGATCGATTGAGAGAGCAGCAAGACGCTTCGAGCGAGGACCGGGCTGATTTAGACGTGAGTCACGCGACAGTCAGGTGCTCGAAATGCGTCGATCTCGAGCGGGCGGAGAGGCGCGATATTCCCGGGTGTCCACGTGAGACGATAATCATCTTCGTGTGGGTTCGCTCGTTCTTGCATCAACCGGCGGCGCGCCCCGCGGCGCACCAGGATCAACCGGCCGAGCGCGCGCGTCAGGATATCGCCTCCACGTGTCGTTTCGAAAATCGTTACGGTTGGCATTAGGCGGAATTCCATGTGGGCGTGAACGCATCTTTATTTGGTTCATTGTCAGACCCGAGTGGCTTCCTCTCGCCTATATACAATATGCTTTATCTTCGGTACGCCTGGATTAGAACGTGCTCGTGGCCATCGGACACGGACCTGTCCCTCGCTTTCATTATCCTTGCGCCAAGGAGACCCGGGTCGATCTTGGGGGATCGTGATTACGTACGATCGATATGGAGATTGATGGAATCCATGCGGGGGAATTTGGCTATTACCGCGCTCGATCGAAAAGGGAGTTTTATTCAGAGGGTTATAAATATCGGACGATATTGTACATGTTATTAACATACTGTTTACACTTGCAGTTGTTTTTAGCCATGTAACGCGCAATCTACTTTCACTCTTGGACTCGGTAATATTGCAACTTCCGTCTCTGTTCCGATAATATCGAGCTTAAGTAATATGTGTATGGATTCATTTCCTTTGCGATGTTATCTCCTTTTCTACAAGTCCAATCCCTTGTTTTCAATTGTGGAGTTTTTCCTTCCCCCCCCCCCCCCCACTCCCACAGATCGAGCGTTGGGATTTTGTTGGGATTCTAAGGTGACGATCAATAAAAATGCGACGTCTATCGTATGATATCTAAATTGGAAGGTGGTGGCAGGCGGCGAGCCGGCGAACCCAGTCGCGGCATTAGCGACGCTATTGAATTATTCTGCGAGCCTCGCGATGAGAGGGAGAACCGGTCGACCCGCTCACAATGAGCCAAGTAGACACGAAACGAGACCGGGACCGGCGAAATAAGAAGCCGGAGAAGAGATGAGGAGGACTAGCAGCCACCTCTAGCTGCGTCGTTCACGCACGGCTGCACGAGATGCGGCCGGACTGCGGCGCTGACGCGAATATAATGAGCCGCGGTAGCAATTTGGCGAAGAGGCATGGCTTCGGTGGATGGACCACCAGGTTGACGATTATCTCTGTAAAGGAGCCACCTGTATCCACTGACAGAAGCGTGAGGCATATATACTGTACGCGGCTACCATTAGAACTTTATTTGTGGTCGCTCTGAAACGAGACGAACGACGTGTGACCGACCACCATTTATAATGGCGCGACCTTTCATTCCACGCCCGAGTGATCTAGACTCCATTCATTCGAAACGCCGTATTTGGACTCCCGTTTATCGATTACGAAAATATCAATCTAGAACCGCGAGAGAAATGGTTGTTTTCCAAAGGGAATTCTTTAATATTTTCGTTGACATTGTCTAACGAGTGTGGCATTTAATTATTTCTGTCAATAGAAACTGCAACTATTTACAATTAAATCTTTAATCACGTACTCGACGAATATATATTTGCTTAATATAGCGAGTAAACTAATTAGCTCACCTGCGAGCTCGGGCAGAGGTCGGATTTTTCTAGAAAAAAAAAAATCCTCTGTTCATATATTATCTCTCACCGAGGGGCATTCCATTCGCGAAGTAGATTCGGATTCTCATGGTGGTCTCGTTTTTGGCTTCTGGTAGCATAGGTGTGGCATCCTGCCCGCCCCTCTGTTCTTTTCGTCCTCTCGAGCAACCCCCTCTGTCAGCCGCCTCCCCCCGGGAGCTCATTTATAACGCTCACCTGGGAAACACAAAGGGACTTCTTTCATCCTTGCGCTTTAATGCTTTCTCCCCCAAGTCGCCGCGTTGTCCTTTTTACACGTTATTTCGTCGCCGCCATCCTTTCCCCCAGCGTCCTTTTCTCTTTCCTCGTTCGCCCCGCGTGCTCCCCTTTTTTTTGCGCCGGCGATTTCGCGATACTCTTTCACCTTCTATTCGCTCTACATCGTTTTTTTTTGGTCGTGTTGAGTCGCATAGTAATATTGATAAGCTAAACCACGCGATTTTTTTAATGATTAATAATAGCTTCATGAGAGTGTGTAACTTTTTACACTAGTTTCCTCCCATTATTGTATTAACTTGACTGCTGCGGTTTATCATAAAAATGTATATTAACAATTTTCAATAAACGTTGTAAAGAATAAACTAATGAACCTAATTATAGGGTTTTAGCGCGGGTTTAATCTCATTACTCAATTTTTAATAAATATATCGACAGAAATTTCTTGTGCTTTGTAATATTTTATTACAAACTTTGCACATGACAAATAAGTACTAAAATTATCTCTTTTTTGATAAATGTCATAATGAATCTTTTATGATGAATGAAAATGGATTTTTGCCGGAGGTAAAATTATGTGTATTGAATGATGCATCGCATCGAAACTCGCATTTTATTACAAGTCTAGTTATATTTACTTTTGTTAGAATCGCATTTCGTTGGCTTTGCGTCAAAAGTGAAATGTTATTGTAAAAAAAATTACTTCTTCATTTTTTCCTTGGATCGTTGCTACCAGCCGAGGTAATTAAGAGAGAAAAAGAATAGATCAAGATTTATTTTGCCGTTCTCTATGGCTTACGAAAAATAGAAGAGTACGTATCCAGTGAAATTAGTTTTTGGACAAATACGTCTGGTTCCTATTAGATTAAATGTTTATCTTTTCAGGAACGTTGTTTTAATTGTATTTAACTGTAATTGTATTTAATTGTAATTAACTGTAACAAATTGAAAAATTTTTCCTCACGTTAATTAAGTTTTATAATATTTATTATATTATGAGAAAGAGAGAAATCATACTTACAACTTGAGTTTTATTATATTACAAAAGAAGCATAAGTATACATTTGTGTACACATACGCAATTATTGTTTCTCTTAAAAAGACAATTCTCCCTATATATGAAAAAAGTAATTCATATTTCCATTTGAAAAATATAATGCAGATATATTTGTGCATATTAATTTTTTAAAAAAGTTTTGTGGAAAAAAGGGAAAAGACATTGATACATCATCGTGTAAAGGTGTATTATGATGCGCGACATGTAGGGCAGGCCACGTTTAATCTGGGAAATGAGATGTAACTGAAGACGAATTACATCGTGGTGTAGCTATCCTTGGGAATTAACTAGAGTGATAAAGTCAACGACGTCAACACGTCAAGATTCGGATCGTCTTTAATACGTAAACGTGACGACGTATGGATTTATCTTTCGAGATATTTATATTTTTCGCCTTTTATTTTAGAGTTATTCGTTATGCGTCGCGTCGTTACTCACACTTAATCGTATAACAACGCTGGCGGACAATTTAAATTTTCGGTGCACGCCGAATTATCTCGCACTGTTGAGAAATGCATGAAACGTATGACGAAATTAACTACGATGTTGCGCGACATTAATTCTGTTGGCCATTACGCGGACAGGAAAGGGGCGTAAAAAATGCAATTCGCGGCACGGAAAACGCCGTCGTCGGGAATACGGCTCCAAATGCGCGCACACGGACGAGCTACACCGTCAGCCTTTCGATTAAGATGGATCCCTCGTGCTCGTATGCAAAGAGACGCCATAACTCCTCCAGGGGCCCTTCGCTATCCTCCATGGAAATTACGTAAATCGCTTCCTCCGAGCCTTCCTCGATCTTCGATCTTTTTCGGATAGGGCGAGTGTCCCCGACCGGCTCTGAATCGCCAAAGATCCCCGAGATCGTATCCGAATTTAGAAAGCGTCTGTGAAGATGGTACGAGAGAGGGCGATGTTCCTCCACTTCGGCGTACCTTCACCTTCGTACGACGCATTCGACCTCTGCCACTTAGCTCTTGGATATACAAATATCAGGCATATCGGGGTCAAACATTCGATCGACTGTTTAAAATTGCGGAATGGGATGATGGAGCTGCGGACTGCTGAATATATCACCTCCAAAATGTAGGTAAATTTAAAATTTTGATAGGAACCCATTTTATGAAAGGTTTATGGATTCCTCCTCTTCGACATCGGGAGTCGCTTTAAAATTATTAAACTTTTCTCCTATTCCTATCGGTTCATTTCAAGTCGCGCGAAAAGAAATTTAAACGGGGTCGTTCACTCATGATTAAGTTACACCAACTCTCGCTGTACCTTACACAGTAAATCGCGGTCTACAAACTCCTTATAATAGAAACATATATGAAAAACGGTGATGACCTCATAAAAATTGTACGGATCTTTCTCTCGCATGAGGAAATACCGTGGAACAATTACTTTATTTATTAATGTTCTTTGAAAGTGTAACAGATAATTATAATTAAATCCAATTTTATACGGAATTTTCGTAAGTGATGAGCGTAGTTCCGAATGAATTGGATCGCAATTGAGTATTAATAAAACCGTAATGCATATTATCGACGGTGTCGATCATCGGGTTAGGCCGTTTACTCTGAATTATTGCGACTGGTATGCCTTTCGAAATTTGCTAATGCCGGCTACGTTGGAAATTCATCCGGCGCATGAGTAACGTCCGTAAAACGTTTCATCGCGATCAAAGTGAACGCGTGCCACGCGACCCATTTTCTACATAATCATAGACTGTCTCCGCCGCGGTTATTAATCGCCGTTTCATTATCGCTGCTACCGCAGAGAAGGGGAGGGAGCCAGGGAGATATCACGCATCGCGGAGATCCGTACGCATTACGGCCGATTACGCCGATAAAATCGCGCGATGCATTAGCCGCGCGCGTATATATTCGCGTGTATATACGGTGTTTCAGAATCTGCGCGTGACATTTCAGGAGCAAATTTTCGACGATTGTTTATGATTCGTCAACAATTGCGCGCTTTTCCTCAATCAGAATTCTTTCAAGTAACGAAACGCGGCTATTTATCATGTAACTTTTAAATTTTTGAATTTAAAATGGAATTATGAAACGTCAAATAAGACAATTCCGTTAATATTATCCCGTAAATTTTCATTTAAATGTCTCTTTGCGCCGTCGACACCGAATTTGCGAGAAATCCTTTTTATTTTCAGCTGTCAGCAAATTATTGACGTTGTACCTATTGACCTCTGTGAAAAGTGAGCTGGCTGCAACGTTATAAAAAAATTTCTTCCCGATACGATACGTTCAGGTACACCCAGTGTATATGCGAACGTAGACCATCCCGGAAACACATGCCGTTCAATCCGACGCGGTCGCGCATTAGCGCTACGATTTCCAGCCTTGCGGAAAATATGTGCGTAGAGCGCGGTACGCTCATTAATTACCGCCGACGGTGATATTACTGAATTCCGTTGGTCGAATATATCACGGGGGATGAGTCTACGTTACGCGAGATACAGAAGCGGATCGACAAATTGGCTTCAGCCCGTTTAGTTGCGTTGATCTCAGATCCACGATTCTCGATAATCGCATATTAATTGTAATCGATATATTATAATTAATGTATACGAAAGTAATCGAGAAACGATGGACTGCATTACGCAACGAAGAACATTATTTGCTGTCATGAACGTCGCGTATGTATTTTGGAAAAACTCATTAAACGTAATACACGCGGTCGAATGTTTAAGGGAAAAATGATCCCCCGGTCGGTAGGATTTCGATGTTTGAATCGATCGCTTCAACCGATTACACGTGTAAGATTATTTTACTTGTTAACAGACAAATGTTAAGCGAGGTAGGAAATTGGTGGCCTTTCGATTAAATCCGAATCCCTGACTCTCCGGGGATAATCTAAATATTTCCAGTGCAATAAGAGAGATTGGGATGATAAATGCACTTAATTAAGATAGCCCACGTGGTCTTGTCTCGGTGCCCATTATGCTTTCAAGAACCATGGACGGTGCAATCGGGGAGTATTAACGTTTTTCAAGATACTATCGCGGATAACGGAGATTGTACGGAATTCGTCCACGCCGGGATCCAGTGTGCGGAAGATAACAATACTAGAGATATGAGAACATTTCTGAAAGTGCCGTCAGAGATCACACGGTCTGCCTGCCCGTGTAGGTTTACGACATCGACCGTAGGTTCCTGTCTCGTAATTCGTCTATAAAGACCGATAGAGCCCCTATGCTTCCCTCATGTTCCGTTATCATTTGGTGTTTTAAGGCCGTGCTCGTTCTAAAGAGCGCTGCGTTCGACTTTGATACCGATTTTCCGCGATGTCTAAATGACGATACATAAACTGTTCATTTATATGCAAGATGGATTTGTAATTAGTCCACAATATTGCTAATTAATATAAATAATGACGGGAGTCAGCGCAATGGAGAAAGTTTTTCACATGCAACAAAGTGCTGAGAAAGAACTGAAGTAATTGAAAAAAAGAGAAATTTACTTATTTATTTTTTGAAACATTAGAATGGCTATATCCATCAGCGATTGATCTACAATTTAGATATTGTCGTCCGAATGTTATAATTGTGCCAGTGTGTTCCTATCTCGTTTGTTTATTCATACTCGGTTAATATTTTCGCGGCGCGAAAATCAATCAAAATGTCACTGCGTTTACATATTAAAGCAACGCACGCTGGCGCGTTATTTAATATATACTTTATGAGTTTTAGTACGCGTGCGATCGCGTTACGCGTTTGGCGCGTGAAATGTATGGGCGGCAGTTTTACAGTCGATTGGAGTATCGACGCGCAACAAGTAACGCAAACGGCGAGAGGCGTTTTCCTAGAAGAGATCACGGTTCATTGGCGAAACGTGTGGACCGGATGAGAAGAGGAGGAAGAGTCGGTGCAGCAGAAGCGATTATCTTATATAGAATAATTTGTCCGCTTCATTGGATAATGCCGTCGTGGCGCCAGTCTCTGACCTGCTTATACGCCTCGTCGCTCCTACGTTGAACCTTACGACTCACACACGTCGTCTGGTTAAAGGCTCGCATTGTTATGTAACCGCGATGAAACTTCGTGTTTGTCGACATGAATGTACGCGCGTCACGTTTCGATTCACAACGAGCACGATTTCTTTCTTCTTTTTCTTCTATTACACATGAAACTGTTTACGTCGTTTCTCACACATACACGGATCGTGAATATATTATAATCAACTGAACCTTTAGCCTACTGAATTATCGCGGTCCAGTAGCGTTTTTATATAATTTAAAAAATGAAAGAATGTAATCGCCAAGTATGTAAAAATAGTCTTCGTAGTTATTAGATGTTAGAAACATTCTCGAGTCGACAATCCACATTTTATTCAGAGTGTTGTCTAGGGACAGGCTCGATTTACAAGATTTTCAGACATTTTTTATCACTTTTTCTTCTTGACCGAAGCGTTTTGCACAATGTAATTTGTGAAAGTGTTTGACGGTTGCATAGCACCGGATAGGTTTTTCGTTGAGCAACTAATCCGTTGCGTTCGATTAAAAGCGTGGCAAGTACTAACGCGTGATTATACAAAGTTCCCCCAAGTTCGGCAACTACGAAGTGTATACGAGCCAAAGTCTCAACTTCACGCTTGACGAAACTGCCTGACTATCCACGCGTTAAACTTCGTCTTCTCGTCAGGGTCGTTGGATGCAAGAATGGTGATCTTGGCCAATCTTCTACAGATCGCTTCGATTACGGCGATAACCCTCCCCCGTCTACCATTTCTCGTCCTACTTCTTAGCTGACTCATCCGCTCAAAGAAAATAGAATTATGGTAATCAAAGTTCTCAACGATATTGCCGGCCGACAGACTTGGAACAAATATAATCGCGTTGAAATAATACAATACTAATTATCAGGACTGACACGTTTTTATTCTTAATAAAAAAACGCAGTTAGTGTTGAGTTTCATCATCAATCATATTCATTTTAAGTAAATAATCCAAATCGTGTAAGTTTCATTGTACTGATGATCCAAATTAGGTGTCGAAACATATACGATATGGATTATTAAGTGAATATGATTGATGATGAAACTCACGCAACACTGCGCCTTTTACTTTCACTGCCTCTACGTCATTTTATGGTTTATATTTTCGAGAGTCTGCTTTATCTATTACAAAGTGTATACTTATAAGTTTAATCTTTTATCTTTCCGCAGTATCAAATCTGTGAATAGATCTTCTGCAAGTAATAACAAATTCATTAAGCATCATAATCAATTCAATAATATCAATGTTTTTTAACACGGTCAGTGACGAGGATAAAAATCAGAAGACCATTGACTGAATAAAAATTTATACGAGATCCGTGCGATTGTTATTGCAGGGTCACTTTCTACGTGTTATTTACGCAGCAGAAATTATATGTAATTCATTCATAACGCACAAGTTCTATTATGCTACGATCATACGAAACGATAAGGTGTAAACGGCGTTGGCCACATGCAACTGCGCCACATACGCTCCTATAAAGGCAGCTAAATGACGCAGCCGGTGCATCGACTGCATTTCTGCAGCTACGTGGCGGGCTTCCAGGTGGTGGCACGTGCTCCGGCATCGACAGGTGGCGAACGGTCCAAATTCCCCGTCGTCTCGTGGAAGGACGGATCGCTCTTTCGATTTCTAGAGGCAGATCTAATTTATCCTCGGATCGTTTAATCAGCATGTGCATCCGTCCTTGTGGGGGGAATAACTGTAAATCGACACGACTCCCGGTATCGGGAAATTGGAGGGATTAATTGTCACGTCATCGTGAATTGTAGAAGAACGGCATATATCACATATACTGCAGGCCATATTGTACAATATTGTATAATATCAAAAACTGAAAAATACGTTCGTGGAAATAAGCATTTTGTTATATTTCGGTTGATGAAAAGACTTTGGCATTGATTATTGTCTCTTCATTTCCACGATAAAACGTTTAATGTTAATAATGTTATGACGTGTATGGAAAACATTTTGTCGATGATAAACAATGAAAATAATGGTAAAATATGAATAACAGAACAATATAAATAACGTTGCGATAATCCATGTAATTATCGGGTATTTATACGAGTATGCGCTTCATCGCGGCGTTTCCAATTTAATACTTGAGCAGTGGAATTGGCTTTTTGTTTTGTTCGATATTATCCTCGTTTGCACGTGAACGAATAGGCACGCGAAAGGCTAGCAATCGGAGTACGGCGCATTTTAATGCTCATTATATTCGATCTGCTCTCCCGCAATTCACGGTATTGCATGCCGCGTAACTTCCTTTCTCGCGATAGAACGCCGCATCGTTCACGCGAATACGAACGATAAATCCTCATAATGATTCCTTCGTGAAAAAAATGTAAAAGTTTTCAGATTATTGCGTACAGAATGTACCACAAAAACTGTTGGTGATTTCCGATCGATTAGCGATGTAAAAATGGTACTGATTTTATCTCCTTATTGCATTTTCTTGCTTTACACCTTGATAATTGTTTCATTGTCAGAAATTAAGCTTATATTCCAATGAAAGCTTTATACTATCCATTGTAATAAAAGGTAAAAACACGCAACACGCAGAATATTTGCGAGTATATGATGTTATTAAGACATGTAATGCACTCTGTTTATTCAAATTGATACTTTATATGATTTTATATCAACGGTGCATTTAATTTATGCGCATCTTGTAGATGAATTTATATTTATTTATTTATAGCTTACTATTTATTTATAATTTACAAGCTCGTATGAAATAATGGAAAGCCGGCTTAATTATTATAACGCGTGAGCAGAAATCCATTAACTTACATTATTTATAATTACCTACGTTAAAACAGCCGGAATTAATATTTTAATGTCGGCAAACTAATATTATATACACGGCTGAAATTTATTATTTGTCTTTCTGGTTCTCATTCCTGTACGTTATTTTTGTTTATGATTTCTTTGTTCCCGACGAGGCTTTTCGAATAGTTCAACGAGATCGAAAATCCGAGGCGATGTCTCGGCAGGTGGTATAAAAGTTGTGCCGCCAGTGTGGTTAAACAGCAGCCGCCTGTAGAGGTTCAAGGGCCGGTGGATAAAGGAGAGTGTAGGACGGAGCTCTCGTTAAAAACATCTGCTCCTATGGTGGACCAAACGTGAAAGAGAAAGAGAGAGAGACGCCACGAGAGCGCGATCTTTCGAATTGCGTCTCAAATGGGGCTGCTTTGTCTTTCAATGAGTAAACGTTTTCTCTTTTTTTCGAAATAGGTTTCTTTAACGAAACACCTGCTTGTTTGTAATTATTGACCGCTCTGAATTTAATTGCGTTTTATAGGTGTAATTGCACGATCGTTATATTGCTTCTTTGAGATGTTACTGTTACCATTTATTGCTTTCCCCACAGTCGCGTTACTATTTTTAATATCTTCCTGTACGCTTAAAGCGGCATGAGAATTCAGTGAAGAGCTAGTAGAGGAAAATCCTCTACTGTGAGATAGGATTCTAATACGAGATAGTAGGCTTTCAGCGTCCAAATTCAATCGCAAATCTTTTTTCGCAACGATTACACGATCTAACAATCAATTTTCCACTAAACAGAGATTTCACTCCAAGCGCAATAAATTCGTGGTGGAACCAACAGATGATGCCTATTAATTAAGCAGAAACTCCGCTATCCCATATTAGGAGCCTGCCTCATAATAGGGGACTTTCCACTAATTATAGATGATATTCTGTGTCGTATGATGAGAAGAAACATATATGTATACAGATCCCTTCGAAAACTTGTACGTCTCCTGGACGATCCCTATCGAGCGGCCAATCAGAGCAACCGACAAGTCTCCCGTGCGACGTGCGAAATATTAGCCCCGCGTTGGTTTTGTTCCCCTCCAGCGAAAAACGCGTTTAGAGCTTTTTGCATAAATCGAAATCGCGCCCCCCGCCCCTCCGGATTTGCGATAGCCCAGAAGAAACGGACCGATTAGCATTTCGACCCGACTACTGTCGCGGATAATGAATAGCGTGCGATTATGCATACCAGAGAAACGGGGGTTCCGAGCGATCCCATATCGGGTCGTCGGAGATATATATCATCCCCCGGAACGCTCTTCGTGGCAGACACGAGCTCGCGGGGTAATGCAAGCTTCTTGCGCTCGAGTGAATCGCAGGAATTCGACGTTGTTATTCTCCTTTCATGGCCCCTGAGATCCCTCGCGGGGGGGATGGTGTGAGAGAACGGGAGTAGCGGGATGCTGGTGGCGCGTCTTATGTCTACCTCCCACGCTGTCGCAGGTGCACAGCCCCGATTCTCGTATTTTACGCGCGAAAAAAGCTCCTCATCGGGAGGGGGAGGGCCGCGTATCAGATATACCTTTATCTCACCCCGATGTTACCCGACGATTTTCCCGATTTTTCCGTCTCGAGGGGTGTGAAAAGCACCTTTAGCGCTTCAATTTTGTCACGATTTCTCATCGCAGTTATCCGCTCTGCGCGTTTCATCGTGCTTCTATTTTCAAACATTTCTATTTTTGAAATATTGACGTAAGACATCGACTCGTATGGAAATGTAGAATTTATCACGGGATTAATCAGGACGATGGTTTTGTCGGACGCTCTATATACTCGTACTTTTTTCATGCATCTACGCAAGAACCTTCGCTTAATGAGTGTTTCGCGTTATTGATTAATGGGGAAGCAGTGTCCGCGGAATTACGTCGATTTGCGACTCAGATAATATACGTTTTTCAGAGGCGTCTATCAAGCCGGTGCCTTTTTATTTGCAACCGCTCATTAGTATCGCTACGTGACATCGGGGCCAGATAATACTCGCTGCTTACGTCATTCTTGTTTGTCGACGGCCAATTTTAGCTTGACTCCCACGGCTGATTAGCATTTAGCACAAATTGCGATTCATACTCTGTAATCTTACCGGCATGAAGAAAAGAGCGGCGAGTCTCTCTATCTCTACAATAAAAGTTTCCCCGTGTTCTCGCTAACTTTTCATGAGTCGTAGTCGCGTTTTATTTTTCCGTTTCTCTTTTTTCCCCCATTTCGGACGTTTGACATACTAGTGGAAATATCTCTCAAAAACTGAGAAACATGAATAGGTATCTCATTGATTGTATATGCCGACTTTCTAATGTCTCGCTCAGGAAAGGATGTACATACTTTACGAAAAGTATTACTTTCTTGTATTTTTATCTCTTCCGATGGATTAAACATCACATATTTATTCCATCCGTGTGTGTCCTTTTTTGCGAGACACATTCGCTTGTACTTTTTTATTACTTCTTACAATCGCACGTGTTTCTCGATGTACCGAAATACATATAAAAATCATATTTTACCTCATATGCCATCCCGACGATTAGCACAAACGAGGAAAATGCATTTCCGTCGCGATCGGATTATGCCGATGCGGAATTTCAGTATTTTGCGATCAATGAGATAAAGCACGGGATATTTCGCGACGATATTCCTTACGTACTTTTTCCCACGAAAGACTTCACTTCCGGGTCTGTCTCTTGGCGCGCGGGGAACTCGATTTTCGAGGAAACGAAGCGGCGAGAGGCGAAACTTTGGAATGCATCGTGCATTCTGGCCGCCGCGCCGCGCGCCGGTGAGAAGTCCCGATGGAAAAAGGCGACGTCGACGTGTAATCCGACGCTCTTGCGCGCGGGTTAATGAGCACCTCTAACCTCACGGCTTCCCCGCAAAAATGAATCCGCAGTTCTCAGTTACACGTGATACCTGCCGGACGTCAAAACTTATCGGAGGAAGAGTCGCGCGGCGCCGACCTGCTCGGCGTCGAGTTTCGAGATCGGGAACGAGGAAAGCCGACGAGCCTTAATTTGCTCCTCTAACGGTTCGTTCCTTATCGCCTTTATCTACGACGATATTTCCGTCGTGATGCCGCGAGAATCTACCGTGGCATCGGCGCTAAACCAAGATTTTAAATGATGGACGTGACTCTACTCGCGCGAGCCTTGAGAATAATACGGGAGGAGAGCTCGGATTTTAAATAATTTTTTTTTACAATCCGTACAGTAATGAAATAATGATGCAAGTATTTGCGAGCCGGCTGTTTTTAGCAAAATTGACCAAAGTGGCTTATTGACGTCACTTTCAAAGCGAACGACTCGTACGGCGGACCACGTGGGAGTTACTGCCGGCACTTTCCCAATGTCGTTTAACCGACGATGAGGTAGATCGAGTTTTACGGCGAGGTATTTACCACTCTCTCTTTCTCACTCTTCCCCTTTTTCCCCCGTCTCTTATATTACCGTCTATCAGACGGATTGCGTGACAAAAAGCGTCGCGAACGGAGCTACCGGCGGGATACCGGTAGGGTGTAGAGATAATTCATACGGCTCATCTCCGGAGGTATCTTTTACATGGACGCAATCATCGTCGTAAAAGGAATCCGCCTCTCGGTTCTTACCGGATCGCCGTGCCGGCCGGTCTGCCTCGGATGTCTTTCTTAATCCTCTCGCCTCGCGTCTCGCTCGATCGATTTCCGCCATCGCACCGCGGTAAGCGATCCGGCAAGAGGCACAAACGACACGATCATCGATTCGTTCATTCGCGACCGTGAAAATTGCCCTTTGTTTTTTTTCCCACCGTGGGGAAGTTCGATTCCCACTTGAACACTATGTGCTCACGCGGAAAATCGTCTCGAGTGTCCTGTGATAATGACATCACGTCGTACTTCTGCTTCTGAGACGTTAGTTAGACGAGCCTTGTTTGATTGGCGACAGCGGCAATGATACTTGTAGCAAATTTCGATGGCTTGCACTAAAATTTATTTGCAGTCAATTCTTATGTTTAAGAATCGTCTTAAATATATTTTGAAATACTTTTTATATCCATTTCTACCAATGTAGGTGAACTTTAATCTCGGTTTTGTTTACCCTTTTCGATGGCTTGCACTAAAACTTATTTGCAGTCAATTCTTATGTTTAAGAATCGTCTTAAATATCTTTTGAAATACTTTTTATATCCATTTCTACCAATGTAGGTGAACTTTAATCTCGGTTTTGTTTGCCCTTTACCCTTTTCTATTTCTAAGAATTGGAAAAAGATAAAAATGAGTTAAACCGAGATTAAAGTTAATCTACGTTGGGGTAGAAATGGATATTAGTAAAATAATCTGTGTAGCATCCATACGATCATTTTTTGGCTTGATGGTTTTTGAACACGTACTTAAGATCCTAAATATGAAAATTGATTATGAACAAGCACTTAAAGAGCACTCAATACGCACCAGTGCAAGTAACTGAATTCACTATTACATGATGCGTTAGAACAATTATGATTTGTACAAAAATTTCTCGCTAAACCGATTAATTCCTACGTGGACATTATCCTTTCTGTCTTCTTCAATTTTTACCTGCGATAAACTAATAGTTGAGCGATTTAAAATTGTTTCGTATAAAACAATGACACGCTAGTGGAGGACAAAAACCGAGAGAAACGGGACCATCGTGCTAACATTTATTTATCGACGATAAATTATTTTTTCAATTTTCGTCGACCGTCGGACGGTCATAATTTCTTAATTCGTGAAACCGCAGACACCTCGTCGCGTCTATTCGCTTATTCTTCCGCCAGCAGGTACGGCGTTTTTGTGTGCCGCGCGCAGCAGTAAATTGGCCGGGAATCGTTCTGCCACAAAAATTAGGGTCCCCTCTCGAAAAATCGGCAGACAGTTTCGGGTTTATACGAGCGCGGTTGGCAGACAGCACGTTCGCGGTTATATGGCCGTGGCGAACGTGCGAACGTGACGTCGTCGCGTCGCTCCAAAAACGCCGCTGATTTTTGTCTCTTCCCTCTTCCGGTAATCTCACGCCCCCGATTTTCAATACCGCTCGCGGCTGTGAATAGCGTGGAATTAATTTCGGGTCGTCGATCGCGGCCGCGCGTTGCCGGTAGATAACGTTCCCGCACGAAAATGGAATTTGCTCGCTGAAACGTCGCTAAATGAAGTCTATCTCTTCCATGAACGGAGCTATCGATTTTTTTTTAATTATTGCCGGGTCCCACAATCTCAGAAGTCTCACGTGTAATCTATCGGTTCTCGCAACATATTCCCGAAATTATATACTTATTTCCGAAACTACGTTAATTCGATAAGATCGCGTTTCATCCGCTGTTATATTTGAGAAATTTACAGGGAAAAATAAATAATGGAGCTATATTTAATTCGATAAGATCGCGTTTCATCCGCTGTTATATTTGAGAAATTTACAGGGAAAAATAAATAATGGAGCTATATTTCATGGAAACGTTTCGTCAATTTCTACGCGGTGTTTGACTTGCGAGCGCACCGCAGACGGGCCCCGTTGTTTCACTTTGCAGGAATTCTGCAGCGTCATTCCCGAACCATTTTCCTGTCGAAACCGGTGATGTTTCCGCGTCACCCTCAACGGCGTTGCCACGGTAGCTGGTCGTAAAATCATCTTTTTCGAGGGCGGCTCGTGTGGAAGAACCGGGTGGTAGTAAAACCTGCCGCACACCCTCAAGATACACAGACGGCCTCTAGGCGTTTGCGTTTGGCTAGCGTTAATTGCCAATTTGTTGGCGCGACCGCAACACGCCCGGCTAGACTTTGCCGTGTCACCACCTGCAAAGTACAATAAAATTTTAGCGAGCAAACGGAAAGGGAGATTTTATATGATATCAGCAATGCGACCACCAGTATAATCGCTCCCCCGACTTTCTATCTTCCTTAATTTTAATGGCAAATTCAGATCTAGTTCTACTTATTTACGCAGAACTCATATTGTAACGAAGGTATCTTTTTCCTTACAACGTTTTCTTTTATAACAACTAGATTTAAACGTCTTCTCTTCTTCCATAAAGTTCGCGGTTGTATCGTCTATGACTAGGGTCGGAAACTCAAGCGGTTTTGACGCATCACGTATGGCGCGTCGCGAGAGAACAGGCCGTTTTCTTCTCGAGGTAGCAGAGTATTCTGAGGAGTAACGCGTGGCATCAAGAGGTACGCGTCGCATAAGGGTGTAGAAAGCGTGAAATGAAAGGTAATCGTGCAATTTCATTTTGAGACTGGGAGGAACGGTCGAGCGAAGGCGCGATCTTTTGCGGTGAGAGTAACTCCTCCCGACCTTAAGAAGATTCGTGACCGGAATGTTTCTGTTCGCATTCGGTGGATACCGATAAGAAGTTGATGACGACGAGGTGACCCGAGAGCTCTGCCGGTTTCTTATATATTTCATCATACGTGCACGCATAGACGGCAAATATCGACCAAATCGGTCTGTATTACTTGGTTTTCATCGCTTTGATAAAATGTGAATTTCGTTGCAGTCAATCGGAATTTTTAATTCCACGCTGAACCAGCGTTCTTTTGAAATATCGGTATTTATTACACGGTCTGCGCAAGATTTCCCATTTCTCCAATAACTAGATTCGTAAATAATTGCAAGTTGCATTCATTAAGAATTTTGCAAGACACCTTTAAACAAGCAAGAGTAGGAAGCCCGAGCTGTCCGCTAAGACATTAGTTATATACTTTTAAAAGTCTCCAAGTTTCCTCACATAATCCTAATAGAATGAGAATAATTTTATATAAATTTATAAGGCAGAGAGTGTAAAAATCCCCAGTGCAACAAGGAATATTTTAAAGAATAATATTTCAATTTTACTTCAAGTAAAATTTCGCTAAGACAGAAACGTCGCGCGATCTTATAATACAGTCGCGCGAGAGACGATGAAAAAATACTGGTAATTCCGCGAGAACTCGCGAAATTGCGGTCGCAAATATTTGCTCGCGGACGCGGGGCGTATAAAGGCCGTTGAAGCGCGAGTCAACGCCGGCTTATGTGCCCTGCGGCGTCCGATGAAATCGGCTACGAGGGGCAATCACGTCGGCATTATTATGCGTAACGCCGACCATTATCGCGGTCGGCAGGTCCTCGTGAGAAAGTTCGCGATCGCCGCCAATGTCGGGTACGTGTGCTCTCGCGGCCAGGAGGTAGGCAGGCAGGCCACGTAGGCACGAGCTGGGGCTAGGTGCCCCTCAAACACACACAGACGTACACAGGCGCGCGCACGCGTGTGTTTTCACGTTCTATTACCTCCGCCTACCTAGTACCTACGTACCTACCTACCGGCCGAACAATAATAGCTATTGTACGACGGCTTGTTAACGCGATACGTGAGCGAAAGAGGGACGACGGTCCCTCCGCGACCGGCACGCCAATCGGCACGGCGATTTAATCGTGGATTCAGAGATTTGCAACCGGAAATCAGCCGTGCGGCTGGTAATTCCGGACCGGTCGAACGCTGAAACGGATTTCACGACGCGGTTTCTATGCCGGATCAATGGATCCGGTCGCGAATGCATAGAAACTCGTTCGCTTACATTTTTCACCCGACAGTTTTCCAATCGTTACAAATCATGGTGTCTATAAACACCATTTAAAATAAGAATACATATCAAAGTTTAGGGCGCGCGTTGACAGCTGTAATAATGTAATTGCGGAATTTGATAAATGTCTGTTTAGATACGCGGCGATCGCACGTTTTCAGTATCGTAATAAATCTTGCCCATTCACGGCACGAAACATTTCCTACGGTTTACGATTAATTTTATCTGAAAATCTGACGAGCGGCGTGTTACGTGGACCGTTGAGTTTCGCGGGTGGCCCGTGTACGCTTTCAGTACACGTACAGTTTCATCAGCGAACCATTAATTTCGGGCGTATCGGGAATTTTGCGAGATTGTCGAAGAACATGTATGCGTCTCTAATCGAGACGCGGGACTTGAATGATTCATTCCACGAACGGAGGAAATGCTCGGCGGCGAGAGGCGCGTAGGTGAAGGCGAAAGAATGAATGAACGTGAAGCGGAAGCGAGCGGACTCGCGCGGCGGCACGCCTCGTGTATAGGGTGTTTCGCGTGTAATTTATACGTATGTCCGTTCGGCCAATTGAACAAGTGAAATATAACGGTACGTAGATGTTTAACAGGCGATCTCGTAGGTGGAGGGACGGGAAATTTCGTAAGAAAATCGATCGTTAAAGTTATACTATTCTTCATCGATACCTGGTTCGGAATCGACATTTTTTTTCCACTTCTATTATTGGTTACCAAACACCCTGTATACGTGCCTGCCCGTACCTGCGTGCACGACCACGCTGGGCTACCTTTCCCGATCGACGAGACGCGTTTTCCTGTGCCGACACCGGACGTCCGGCGCGGTCGACGGAATAGTAATACGCGATACTGACGGACATAGATAGCCGGCCGTATCCCTGCGTTCGCTTGAAGGATTCCATTTATATAAATTGATACGATCACGTCTAATGTAATAGAACTATAAAGACGATAGCTGGGGCACGATCGACGATAAAAATGAAGTTGTACGTGGCCCGTGTACCAATACTTCAGTGTGTACTAACTTCCATTATTTTCTCTAATGTCTTTGACGTTACCTCCAACATAGATCTCATCGTCTCTAATGGACTAACTGTTAGAAATATTATTTTAGGAAAATAATCTCTCTCTCTCTCTCTCTCTCTCGCCTTTTCGCTCATTCTTACTTTTTCTTTTGAAAAATATCTTCAACACTTGTTAAGTTAGAACTATCGTTGGACAAATAATTTGCTTTTAGTTCTAGGAGTTACTACTTTGTACATTATAGGGAGCATTTTCACTGAAAATTACCACACCTAATTGGAGGTTCAATTAATTGAGAAGTGACGTAGCCAGGCGGGATAGTTACGAGGCTCGAAGTTGTAACTCACTTACGATCGTTTGGCATAGGACGAGGCACGGTTTTTGGCGTAACAGCGAGACCCGCAGCCCGATAGATACGACGAAATTGTTTAATAACGGATGAAACTTCCGGGCGTCTCGTTTACAGTGGACCGGATGATCCGCTGTCGCGTTTCCGCACCAATGCGACGGAACGAACGAATGCAGGCGATCCGCTCAGCCGGCGACATTGTGCAAAATATCATTGTTCGATACTGCGAGTCACGTAGGGAGGGAAGGGAAAAAGGGTTACCGGTGACCTATTCGTTTCCGGTGGCGCGGTGGAATGTCGATAATTGAGCCGGTGAAAGAGGAACGGTGGAAGTCAGAAAATAAAACATTCGCGAGCGTTTTACCGTACGGCGCTAACTGCAATGTTTTGACAGGAATTATGCGCCGACAAAATAAAAAGTGAATGAGAATTTTGTAATATCGCAGATATCGTCAGTTAATGATATTTAGATACCTACTCTAAGCGAATAATTATTGCGAGAATTATACGAAGGAGTCATTTCTTTTCGCTGTTAGGTTTGAAAAATGGATACTGCAAATAAAACTTTCTACAATGAACTCTATTTGAAATTAAACTCATTAATTTTTCTTAGCGTATACTTGCATTTCACGTGAATAAATTTTAACGTGTACGTTGGAACCGTTTCACGAACGTCGAACGTTCGATGAAGGGAGATTTTTAGAACTAATATTAGTCCGGAGCAAGCGAGGAATCGATTAACTAAACATCTATTATTACCGGGATGACCATTGCCAAATATTCACACAGACCTGTGGCCCCGCAGCGCGAAAACGAAATCGCAGGAAACGCATAATTAATGGCACGTTCTTTCTCCGGTTTTAGTGACAGTTTAACAGTGACCTGCCTCGGTCATTGATATCATTGATCTGCGTTATCGTTTGCGACTTATCATATTTTCGCCTATAATCCGCTAGTTGTTTCTTGAATCTCGAATACGCAATGCGTTTCCGCGCTTGCATTCTCTGTGGCGTGCTGCATAATTTTTGCAATTGTTTTTACTAACGGAGTCTCCCGATCGAGCACGTTTAACCCTCGTGAAATTCTTTGTAACCACAATTTTATGTTATCCCACTGGTTCGCTTAAATATTGACGCAATTTGTCACCGTAATCGTGAGGCACAATCAATCTCCGCGTCCAACAAGTTCCTACGCTTGCCACTATATATGTGCGTGCCGTGGAAACTTCCTGCAGGGCTAATTATCATTAAGCATGCGCGCGGGTCACGTTACAACGAGACTCGTATAAACTTGTTTTATACTCTATATATATATATTTCTGACATAATTATCAGGCGCGTTTATGCCCGGACTTAACCACTCGGCATAACTGAGGTTTATGATCAATAATGTCGGCATGCAAACGACATCATGCCATTCCAATTCTGTTTAAATTAAGAAATTTATCCAACGACGATTTCCAAACTCCGGGCTGCAACCACGTGCGACGATTATATCACGATTACAAAATAAACCAGAAAACTGAGAAGAAAGAAAAATTCGTTAACACGATTTTACCTGCGTTATTGCGCGCTTTTATTAATTATGCACATATCAAGTTGCTTTTGCAATAA
This sequence comes from Vollenhovia emeryi, assembly GCF_000949405.1. Lineage (NCBI taxonomy): Eukaryota > Metazoa > Arthropoda > Insecta > Hymenoptera > Formicidae > Vollenhovia > Vollenhovia emeryi. The sequence goes on along the minus strand of NW_011967232.1, from coordinate 1,250,982 downwards.
ATCACGTGTATATTATTAAACAAAATTTACCACCATTTATATTTCGCGCTTGGTGGGATCATTAGTATCGCGAGAATGTTGCTATATTCGGAAATGCGGAAACGATCGGCAATCCCCCTGGCTCTGAAACGTTAAGGAACGATCTCTCACAGTAATCAGGATATACGGTTGCCTCCGGGGATGGACGGTTAAACGCCGCTGACGGAAAGTACTACGGCGAGCGTTCTAATTATTGTCTTCTTTCGGGAGATTTCCCAAGAGTGATCGAAGCTCCTTGCGCGTCTCGCGCGGCGAACTTGCGCCGATAACTTCGAAACTGGTGCGAATCGAGAGAGAAAGAGAGAGAGAGACAGAAACAGAGAGAGAGAGAGAGAGAGAGAGAGAGAGAGAGAGAGAGAGAGAG
>NW_011967232.1:1201968-1248710 GCF_000949405.1 Vollenhovia emeryi | reverse complement strand
AGAGAGAGAGAGAGAGAGAGAGAGAGAGAAAAGAAAGAGCGAGAATGTGAGAGGGTGAGAAAAAAAGTTCGACAGTTCTCGCGCGGAGACGAGTAGCTTTAAGTATATAGAAGCTCTTAAGGAGTAAGCGCGAACCGCATTGCGTATTGATGAGATTCCAGTTGTCGCTTTAGCGGCAGCTCGCCGTCGGCAAAGTAATTGCGACAGGTGAGACGCGAATAATGAATCGCCAATCGAAATAATTTAACTTTGGGACTTAACTGCGGCGGGATTAAGAAGGGGCAGAGTAGAAAACGTTCGGTCTCTCTCGATCCATCCTCCGAGTTTTGTCGAAATTCTATGCTCGCCACGCGACGACTCGCCCTTTACTTTATCGGAATCCGAACAAACTGTCAATCGCTATTATCCAGGACGTTATATCATGATCAACAAGTCGAAATTTTGGTACTATTTTGACACTTTTAAGGATAATTTACACCTACTTAGCTGATCTATACACCTACATAGACCAGCAATAACCTACTTTAATGACATTATATTTTTTTTTACTCCTCCCTTGAATCTTTAAGTCTAAAAATTTACTTTAGCTCCTACTTAAAAGGGCCTACTTTAATGCTAAATTGGCAAAAGTATAAATTTCGGACACTATCAGCTTTAAAGTAGGAGTAAATTTTGTACTTGCAGTTCGACCTCTTTTACTGTCTTAGGTCCTACTATATAATAGAATTAAAGATTCAACATAGGGCCAAAATTTCGACTCGGGAAGACTTGACAATGTTACAGTTAATAATAATTTTTGAATACGGCTTCTACCGCACCGCTCTACCTTCCCCCCGAAATGTCCAACAATTTATTTCATAGCAATTATATGACGTGTCTACGAGTCCAGTTGTGGAAACTAATATTAGTGGAAACTGCTTTATGTATATTGAGTGAAAATTTATCGGCATACTGTATACCTGGTTTAATAATAGTATAATATTAATAGGATGAGTGCTATTATCAGCTCAAAGAGAGAAAGGGAGGGGAGAGGAGGCAGAGGATGTTAAATACTAATTGAATTTATGATTGAAACGGGAGTATCCTATTCTCAAGTAATGCACAACTAGATCGATGTTATTATTGGCTGTTTGTGTAGAGCGGTATAAATGAGTTTCGATAGCGAATACATAGGCAATTCCGCGAGGCAAACATTATTATCGTTCAGTCAGCGACCCATTCTGAATCGAGAGTTCTAACCTAAACCGAGAGTTCTGCAACAAGCGAATAGATTTTCTGCTAATTTTAACGAAGCGATACTGTGGTTAGATAATCCTTCATGGAATTCGATACGAACGCTGCCAATGTGCAATATAGGATGAGCGAAACTTTGTTATTGAAAGCCAAAATCCGCAGCGCGTAACGTTTAACAAAGATCAATAATAAAGTCTCGCGATTAGTGCGATATAAAGAAAAATATATGGCGGCGCAACGAAAGCATCTTTCCGATACATTAATTATTTTTTTATTTCCGGCACAATACACCAAGCACTTTTCTCTCTAGTCGTTCAAATTCAATCCTCCCGCTACGTCCATTTTCATATCTTTATTTCGAACAATGAGTAAATTATTAATCAGTATATCGGGAGCGTATTATGGCGACCGGGATAGCTAGTCGCGAAAAATTGCGTTGATGTCTCGGCGAAAAACTGAGCGCCTTAATTCAGCTATTAATATATTAGACAGCTTCGCGTCACACCGGGTCGTGCGATTATATTTTACGCGACGAGACGTTATGAAGAACGACGGTCGATGCGATTACCGCGGACAGGGGGTAACTTTTTATCGGGATATTATAAGCGCCCCCCCCCCTGCCCTCGTCCCGCCCCGTTTACGGGCCGCGTCGTAAAGTAAATGTGCTTTATTCATTTCCCGGTAAATATCCGGGGGGACTGCGGATGCAGCTATATTTCAGTCTCTCGCCTTTTTAGCGTCGTATCCTACGTTATGGCTAAATGAATAATTTAATTTGGAGGATTTTGCCGCGAATACACCCTGCGGAAGGATCAACGATTTACATTATCTAAATTACGGTCAATCCCCGAGCTATTTTACCACCACGCTATATTATCGTTTCTATGGAAGGTGCACGTGCACGCTCGATATATCGATGTATTGCGATCTTGTTGCGCGGGAACGAGCGAATAAAATTAGAGAAAGAACTTGTATTCCGCGCAGAGAAGCGGGAAAGGGGGGGAGAAATCAGCTACTAATTAACGTGCTCAGCCTCAACAATTAGAATTCTGGATCTGGATGCGTGGAATGCTTACAGGGTGCATCACTGTGTTCAGCGCGGGGAATGTCGAAGGGTGCAAGTTCCGCTGTTACGCACGGGTTTGTTGGTTCGCCGAGAATTGACTTTGAGATGAAACGTTCGGATCTCTAGACTGCAATTCTGCTTTCGGATCCGCTGCGCTTTTTTACGCCGCTGGTGCGAGAATGCTTGCGACTCACCCCTGAGCGTGGTCCACTGAACATTGCGTATGGCATCGTGTACACTGACAAAAAAAAGTCTCGAATCAAGAAATGTTTCTTGATTCAACTGTACGCGGCGATCACGGGCTGCCAAGCAGATATTTAACAATTTGTAAAAATATAACGTTTAACTTAACAACACATATAATTGAAACTTCAGAAGATTGCTTGACCATGTCTGGCAAATTTCAATGTTTAAACTCGCAACGTTTTGACCACGGTTTGTGGTCCTTCTCAAGTGATAATTGTGTCAATAATTCCAGATGGTAAATCAAGAGAACAGATCTTAATTTCACGAACGACAAAACATGACTGATATATATTTGAACCGAAGAACTGCCGCCGACTATACGTATTCAGTCATTTCATTACCTTTTTCTCAACGTAACTTCAACTTCTATTCACGTTTATCGTCATTTTATTTAAGCAGGATATTTAACATCTTCAAATATAACTTCTATCTGTACAAAGTTGGGAAAACACTTGGGTAACTGTCGAAGGGTGTAAGCGTAATGAGCACAATTATACGATATATATTTGTATCGTCGCATTATTTTTACCCATCTTCCGACCATAACGTAGCATAATATCCGACGGTCCCGGACATTGGCCAATTCCCAGTCGGCCGTGCTCTCCGGCATTCCGGTGTGGCTCGCATCGAAATCAACTGTTAGCTTGGCTGCCAGCCAGTCTGATCGCTCAACGATGCAACTTCGTTTGACGCTCCTTTTTGCGCCCAAAAGCAGCGAGAGCATCGCCAGGCTCTCCTCGCATTGCGATCCCGGCAAAATTATGGAACAAACATTTGCCAAACTGATTAAGTATCTCGGATTGTGCGATAGCGCGAGTTTTTGCGCTACAGCGAGTTAGTGAATTTTCAATATCTGAAAAATTAGAGAAAGATAGATGTGCGTAGAAAATTCGACCGATATCAAATAACTTTAATTGTGAAACCGTGCGATCTTTTTATATCACAGGATATACTCTTAACGTGTATCCTGGGAACTGCGGGAAATATTAAATACTTTAATGCAATGAAATTGAAATCTATAAAAGTCAGAGACACACGTAACGGATCTTCATAACTTTCTTCGCGCGTAATGGATTTTATTACGTGAAAAATACGCGGTACAATTGAGAAAAATTAATATTAGATACTTTCGTTATTCCACAACTAATGTTTTTTAATAGCCGGTACGTTAAATTAAATAACTACATCGATTTTATCGATTGCAGTTAATGTTATTAGTACTTCTCGCCAACTTTGTGTCATTTCGCTCTCTCGCGAGCCCGCCAGGGTTTTCCCGCATTTGCGAAAAATACAAAGGCGCGGGCTGAAGGGGCGGCGGGGAGGGGCGAAAAGGGACGCGATAAGAGAACGAAGGTAAATGGAGTATTCCGCGAGTTCTCGATCCCATTTATTGTCTCCGTCCGCCCTTTTGTGGCCGCTACATCGCACGGGGAAAAAAGCCGGCGCTGATCCTAGAACGGAGGGGAGGCTGCCGGCTAATTTTTCAAAGGCTCGCGCTACGGCAGTCGCGATAATCCCGAATGAAAAAGTGACGGCCGCACCCCCTTGCCCCTGTCCCCGCGCGGAACAGCCGTGCAAGCCGATCGATGCTGTCCTTTATACTTTACGCCGGGCTCGAGACGTAACCTGTTCTCGCGATATCACGGACGCACGCCTCGTCAGCATTATCCGCGAGGCTCATAATTTAGATCGCACCTAGGAGAATCACGCCGAGTATTCATTGTCGGTCTATATTGGTCTATGTATGCGTTTGTCTCACTGACGTCTGCATCCGAGGCGTCGCGAAAAGATAGATGCATGTGGAAATTAATGAAACTTGAGGGAGCTTCAAACTGCGCAAGTACCAAAGAATCTTGTAGAATTTAAGAATACTTGATGGATCATTTTATAAAGCCATTCGTACGGTGAATTTGGATAATAATAATAGTCACACGGAAAGACCGGCTAAGGCAAGAATAACCAAAATTAAAATGTTACCGTATAAATATTAGGGGCATCTACATTGTTTTGTGCAACATTCACTAAGTTTGCTGCACAAAACGCATATAGTTGTCTCCACTACTTATCATACCAATGTGGGTATGGTAACCACAGATATAGCTGTCCCAAATGTTACTATTTATTGGGGCTGTGCCAACCCTAATTAGACATGTGGTAACCATATCGGTCTCTCCGTGCAGTAATAAACTCTAAATAATCATAATTTTTTTTCCAAAACTGTAGCGATCTTGATGGACGATGCTAAGAAAAAAAGAGATAGAAAGGCAAGAGTGAGGAGGGTGTAGGAAGCGCCGAATTCATAAATTCGTGAGATTAAGCTTTTAAAGTATGAAAAATAACGGTATAAGTGTAGGGGAGCTCGCATAGGGGGCAAGTGTGGTTGCGGAAACTCTGCTTTATATCGATTTGCGGCGAAAAAAGGGGCTGCAAAAATGTCTACACACAAACATACGCCCTCGTTTATCCCCTTTAATTGGATCTGCCGATTCAATTAATAACGAATGCACCGTGTGATGCTCTTATAATGGCTAATTAAATCGACACAGATTCTGTTTGTGGATACATTTTTTCGGATTATTCTTAGATACCGCATATTTGCGAGTGAGTTTTTAACCACCAAATTTTTTTCTGTCGCGGCGGCGAGAACAAAGTCGTTAAATCAATAGAGTATACGAGCGATTATTCCAGAGGCCTTTTCGAACTCGTCAAGAGAATGTATGTCTTGTATATCACAACGTACCTCGCAATTTCACGATTCATAATTTTACAATTTTTTCCCACCCATCTTTTAACATGCTGCGTTTGATATCGCGGTTCGCTCAGAGAGGCAGGAAATTTTAGTTAACTTTGGGAGGAGAGCCGTTGGGATTACGCAGACTTTTCCTTGTTGGCTTTCGGAAAACACTTGTCGTACCGAGACGCGTACCATCCCGTGATGTGCTTTAAAACTTCGTCCATCTGGAAAATCACCGTAGTCCCTTCGAGGATTTGCCCGTTTTAGCCGGGGCGACCGTTTCGCGACTCCATAGTAACTGCTTTGCAGTATATTCCGAGTTTAAAAACTCGAAGTTATGGGTTCGGGAAGCCCGTCGACCAACGATATCAATAAAACTACGAAAACTCCGTCGAAATCGGCGTGCATGTGTATCTCGCGAAATTTTGCTTTTGAAATAAATTGAGAGAAATTTCGCTTTGATAAATTTAAATAAAATATTAATATATTATACATATATGATGTTAATAGAATTATTACATGATACTAAAAAGTTAATATCGAACGTTAATATGCTGAAATTAAATATTACTGCGAATGAGCTTAAAATTAATAGATAATACATTATACACGTGTAAGAGTGATTTAAAATTCTTTTCCGAAATTTTGATAGTCCAAAGGAAATTTTTGAAAATATAAAAGCGTAATTTCTTCTAATTTTACACATCCCTCTTTGAATTTCTATTATGCGCCTTTGGGACAATCATTAATCAGAATAAAAAGACTTCTAGAAGCATCATTGTTTGTAGTACTCGCTGAGTACTCTTATTTGTTCGGTGTCTAGTTAGAGGCTCACGATGGAGACTGTATGGGTTCCGCGGGAGTTATTTTCGCTATATCTCCAGCTTTTCCGGAGTAAGAAGGCGCGTATCGTCGAGAACTTTTTCCCGCAAACAGGATGATGCAAACGGGATGATAATGCCGGATGGAGTGCTTCTCACAACGTGAAGCCTGCTGGAGAGATATTTGATTTTCCCCAGCAGCAACGAAGCTACGAAGATGTTTTCTGGTATCGAGGCGTCTCCAGCCGTGCGAGGATGATAAAGTATTGTGAGGATCGTAAGCCAAGTTGTTTCCAACATTTAGGCCTTTAGATGGAGAGACTTGCTATGGAACTGATCGTCTTAACTTCTTAGAAGACGTCTTGATCGTCTTAGCTGACGGGGGATGAAGTCGAGTAAGAGAGCTCCGAATTCGCCGTCAAATAGGTATTCGTGATGACAGAAATTTGGTTGTTGGAAGTAATTTAAGCTCTAGACGCAGTAATGACCACTCGAACGAGATCGCAATAGTTAATAAGTACTTTAATCGCTTATTGTTCCGTGTCCTTTGGATGCTCTTAGCGTATTGATGAATTCTTGTCGTGCTCTCTAATGACTTTAGTCTAAAGACTGGTAAAAGCGTGCGCGTGCGATTATATCTCGTTGTTTGTAGCTCTGCTGTTTAGCTCTTGCTAAAAGTTTCGTCTCCTCTATCTGTGTTCTCAAAGAGCTTCAACGACGCCATTTCGCACGTATGAAAAGCTTGGCGACTAAAATAAGAATCCCAAACAGTTATCTGTAATATATGCAAGCTGAAGTTTCTTGCTGTTTCAATTTTCTTCAATTCTTTTGCACTTAGTTAATTATTTTGATCAAGTAGTCTTTTTGGTATTTTAACAGCAATTGGAATTTAACTGTCACTGATTGTGAGAAACTTATTACGTTCGGTGATGTCCGAAAAATACAGCTGGAAATACTTGATATTAATGTTACAATTATCGCTAACAAATACGTGATCTCGTAACAAAGTTAAAACGATATAAATAAGAAATCCGAGAAAGGGGATGAAATCTCTCGCCCTCATTGCCGTTTCAATCCCAGTAATTTGTCGCACGGTAGTTCCATCTTTGCGCGGTAGTGTACAAAGGATATTTTACTCAGGTCGATACATCTCAGCCGGTGCATTACGCGGCCGTGGGTGTTTCACGTGTGTATCCGTAAGCCCTATGATCAGTATCCGCATCTCGGTGATATACGTTCAATACCCGTCTTTCGAGAGAGATCATCCTTACTACCGTGTATATAAGTCAGTGTGCAGCCGGCCGCCATGAAATCGCGCTCGTAATATTTCTTCGGGGCGCAGCGCTTTTACGGTTCTTGCGGGACACCGAAAGGAACGAAGGAACGGAGGGTGGAGCAGGGGTATAATAAAGCGACGGCCGCCGCGCCGGTGGCCCTCCCTTTCTCGTGTCTCCCGCCCTTTCTTGCTTTCTTCCCCGTGTGCGCTCTGTAGCGCTCCTTTCGACCCCGAGAGATAGAGGGAGAGACAACGGTGGTAACGTACCGCTATGGCGGACGCAATGAGACCAAGATAGAAATTGATGACACTCATAATTTACGAGAAATCGCGATTTTTTTCTTTCTTTTTTTTTTAAGAACCTGGATCCACCGCCGTCTCTACCTCGTCCTTTCCTCTGTTCTGACCCCGCGCGCCGTCGTTTCCTTCGCGCGCTCGCGCTCGCGACGGAAGGAGCGAGAAAGGGAGAAGGGAAACATCGGCGGCGGTGGTGAATAAAATTCCGATAAATTTGCATTACACCATAAATCCGATGCGCGACCGCCAACACAGTCCGTTTTGGATATTCCCGACGCTATTCCCGCAGGATCGCTATTTCTGCGGACGTGCACCGATCCGGAGGACGGATAAAGTGCCGCCCCCGATGGAGGCATCGCGGAGATCTCTTTGCGCCCCCTCCCCCCGCCACCCCCGAATACGCGCCCGAGAGAGGCGATCACGAGGCGATCGATCGCTTTTCCGTGTCGTCCACCGGATATACGCGAGCGGCGTATATATCCTCTTGGTATACGAGCAGGAAAATATTCAACGACAGTCCCCGCTTATACACTCGGGATACATTTGCTCGTTACGCTAACGTTGCTCTTTTCTGAAATCCCCGGGAACGCGAGACGTGAGAAGGTACAAAGTATTATTTCCCACCTTTGTTAACGTCTCCATCAATATTTCGCTGTTAAGATGGCCGCGATTTTTCTTAATCCCGTTTGAAGTATCTACATACGTGCTATTGGAAGAACAGGTAGTTTGCAGAGTAAACTCTTGTAAACTCGCAAGTCGAGGATTATTCGCATTGATCTCGACAATAAAAAGTGGCGTGACGGCAAAATGTAAGAATTTCAGAACAGCGCCGTAATGTTTGATTCCTAGATCCTCACAATAGTCTTTCACCCTCGCAACTTTTTCTTGTTTTGGCAAAACAAGATATTACGTAAATAATATAAAAACAAGATATTGAATAAACCTAAAACACGTTGAATTGCAATTACAATACTCTTTGAGGAATATTATTATATTATTAATAAAAAGAAAGTTTGGGAATTTATAAAACAGACGCACACATATTGATTCTCTGAAGCTTATAATTTTTCCCGCATCCTGGACGTCACGTATCTGCTGAAATAAAAAGAGTTAGGGATATCGGATTAGAACAGTTGCAGCGTCAGTAGTTGCAACGTGACGGTGCATTTGCATCATTAAATATCTGCGTAGTGACAGTCGACTTTTGCGCGGGAAATAGGCGACTTCTCTCGCAGTCGAAGCACGCGCGAAGTCGTCGTTGACAATTTAAATGAGCGGGGATCAACAATGGAAAAGAGAGAGAGAGAGAGAGAGAGAGAGAGGGGGAGGAAAATCAAGAGGCATGCATATCGCATCGCGCAGCCACCGCCGTCGTTCTCGTCATCTTCCGCGCCTCGTAATCGTTGCCGCCGTTAATTGTCGTTAATTAAAGAAGTCTCCCCTGGAGATTGCGCTTCGCTGCCGTTTAATTACGAAAAGGATTCATTAGCGAAGAGAGGCAGTCACCTAACGAGGACAAAACAGCGGCGACGGGATCTGACGAGGCAGTCTGGCACTTTCTGGTTGCAACCGTCACGCCGGAGTGCACGAATGTGGTGTGATACTGAGGTAGAAGGGGAGAAAACTGTACGTCCCTCTTTCTCTTCCTCCAGAGAGCAGACTATAGCTCATTGTCAGAAACAAGAAAACTACACCCTCTCTCTTCCTTCCTTCCTTTCTTTCTTCTTTCTACCCCCCAATTTTTTCCACGTCTCAACTGTGTCTTCGTATCCGCTCGGACCACGAGGTAGTACCGTCGAATGGAAAGAATAAGAACAACGAGCCTCGCTATACTATTGTCGCGCGTGGCGATAACAAAATTAAGTCTCAAAGTCGAGCAACCGGGCGCAAATATAATATTTAGACCCATATGCGTTCTCCCCCTCACCATTATTTGAATATTACGTTAATATCCAGAAATTTTCGTATTTAATTAATGGTGCTCAAATACTCGGGTATTTGCGCGTGCGATATTAAATATTTGAAAAGTTCCCCGCCGCTTGCCGATCGAGCGCTGTAACGAGAGCCGAATGCATTTAGTCACCATTCAGTCCGGCGACGTAAACCGTGAAAATACGTTTCCCGACCGGAATCGGATCCACCCTAAATATGTCTGCACATGCACTCGCGAAAATTCCCGCTCGCCACGCTCTTCGATATTCAATTCCGATTGCGTTTGTCGGCTTTTCAACCCCCATGCGCCCTCGTCACTCAGTGCTCTCAACCCCCCCTTCTCTATTAGCCCCCCCCTCTCTCTCTCTCTCTCTCTCTCTCCCCTTTTCTCTTCATATATCCCTCCCCCTCCTCTCTTTCTCTCTTTGTCTCGTCACGCACGTACATTCACATGTACGGCTTTCTGGCCGCGCGTACCCGCTCGGCTGGTCGAAGGTTTATTGCCCGTGCGAGCTGAAATCTCCGTGCGAAAATTTCGCTCGCTCGCTCGCCGCTTCCGAATCCACCACTAAATTGGACATAAATTTACCGGACTATCCTGATGCCATCCTATGTCCTTCGGTCCCCCTTCGATCCCGCTCTCTCCTGTCTCTTTCTCTCCCTTTGGATACGAATCGTCAGCTAGTTCCGACGAGAAAGCAAGCGAGTTGCTACAGGCGCCTATCGCGAAACATTGTCAAAAGGACGAGATGGATCGATTTTACAAGTGTGCAAACTTTTTGTCTTCGAAATCTTCGTGTTCGTCAAGTTTACCTTGAAATGTTAGACACGTATAGAATATTTATGAAATCTAGATTGAACAGTTAAACATAAAGTCGTCTACTTTACAATTATCTAATCGCTTGCCATTTTTGTACCGTTTTCTCACAGTCGAATAACAGTTTAGTCTTTCGTTTCAACTTTCCGTTAAAATACAGACTTCTCTTAAAGATTTGGTCTGTCAATTCGATATATTGCGTTACTTTCGATAACGCAGCATCCCGAGTTGAACCTTTAAATCTATTATATAGTAGGTCCTAAGACAATAAAAGAGATCGAACTGCAAGTTTCACTCCTACTTTCAAACTGATAGTGTCGTAAATTTCTACTTTTGCCAATTTAGCATTAAAGTAGATGCTTTTAAGTAGGAGCTAACGCGTGATTATGTTAAATATGAGCATGTAAACGACGGGAGAACAGTGAGCGAAATATTTCAAAGTTTTGGAGAGATAACGCTAAAGTAAATTTTTAGAATTAAAGATTCAAGATGGGAGTAAAAAAATGTAATGTCATCAAAGTAGGTTATTGCTGGTCTATGTAGGTGTAAATTATCCTTAGAAGTACCAAAATTTCGACTCGGGATATCTCTCCAAACTTAGAAATATTTCGCTCACTGTTCTACCGTCGTTTACACGCTTATTCTTAACATAATCACGCGTTCCGCGTGTGTGCGCGCGCGCGACCGACGCGCGAAACCGAGACGCAGCGGCGCGTTATCGCGCCTTCACGCTCTATCGGACCGCCCGCGGTTCTTCGTCTTCGTCAGCGATTTTTCGTGGAAAAAGGGCCGCGGGCGAGATACCACCCCATCGTGGGCCGTGTCACGCGCACACATGCGTGCCCGTCGGAGCACGCCCGAACACCGGCGGCCGAGAGTGAAAAACGGCGCGCTCGGCGAACCGGCGCGGCCGCTGCCGATTCGAAACGTTCGGCGGTTTCGAGTCGAATCGCGGGAAAATCGGTCCCGGAAAATTAACGACGCCCGGCGCATCGGTAGCGCGCGCGATTCGCTACCGCCGCCCGCCGGCGGACGACAGCCGCGTAATTAATAGAGGCGGCGGCCGAGAGTTTCAGCGTGGAAAAATATCGGATCTCTCCCGCGTCTCTGCGACGCCCGATATCCTGTAATAACCAAGTTCTCGGCTGGTTCTCCCGGCGATGATATGCGCGTAATCGCGAATGGCATCCGCGCCAACAAAGTGTGTCGATTATTTATCGATTCCTCTATATTATTCTCTTTTATCAATTATCGGAAGTTATCGCGACAGAACCAATTAAGGAACGCGCTGCTCAGCGTTTCATTCAACATCGGGAATAACTGCCGCAGTTAGAGATAAACAATTATATTATAATCGAGTAATTTGAATTTAATGATAATTCGAAATGGGAAAATAACATTCCGGGGTACACCAGTGTTTTCGTACTTGCACAATTTAATTATTTAGGAGCAAAATTTTTTAATTCTCTCTCACTTTTTTTAGTATTAAAAGAATAAGAAAAAGTATCACAAAGCAACTGATTTTATCGTAAATATCCTCATAGAATACTTTTTCAAAGTAAAGAAAATATCGTATTCACGAACGCGCTGTTTAGCCAACAATGATAAGACATGAGATGTAACGTAGGAACTTGTTGTCAGTGATTCTGTGAGATTGTCCACTTTAATGACGCTATTGTGCGGTAATTTTCTTCCCGCGGTTGATTTCTTCGTTGCCTTCATTCTTCGGCGATTTTTCAGTTATTCGTAACAATGAGGAGTATAAAATCACAAAAGATCGACGTCGCACACTCGCACGTTCCTCGAACAATCGTTGTCAAATTATTCAATAAAATATCCCCCGTTCGCGTCACCGCTGCCGCTATTCTGCCGTTCCGGATCCTCTTCCGGTCGCTCGGGATCCAGTTCCTGCCTTGCACAGGTCCGTTCCAAAGGGCGAGAGGGGGTAGGGAGAGAGGGCTGGAAGTTCACGTTCCAGCGGGAACGCCTGCGACTTCCGTGCTGCGCCAGCATTACGTGGCACAAAGTCCCGTTCTCGTATTACGAGCCGTGTGGGGTTCGAGAGGGCGTGGGGGTCCTTATAACAGGGTACGCGTGTCCCGTCCGAACGCCCGTTGCATTGTGTCCCCCTTGCGACTGCCTCGCGACGAAAGCGGAGCGATTGCTTAAGACCCACTCGCGAGCGATACAACTGTCTTAAGACATATGGCCCTACCGTATTACGATAGGTTGCCGTTCAGACCATTCATTTAACATCATTTCCCCACGTTTTTGAGCTTCCAATAAAAGATTGACTTAAGATAACGCGATAAATATTTATATTATATTAAACTACATGACTACAGAAAATTATTTTACAGTGAGTTTTACATAAACTAATATCAAATAAAAGTGACATGAAATGATAAAGAGAGTCGATGAATAATGAAGGCTAAATTTGATAGCACCATTTATAGAATAATATGCATGGAAGGCGCTTCTTTATCTATGTAGGGCAGTTCAAGAGTGAACTGACACTTTTGTGACAAAGGTAACTGTCACTATTAGCTAGAGGGATGTTCGAAGTGACAGACGTATTAAGGACACAGTCGTAGTCATAGAATAAAATTCCCTCGAGGTACATAAATTTCCACACATTCCGCTGTGCTTCTAAAATTTATGAATGATGAATATAGATCGCTCGTGTATGTTATTACCTGCTATTCTAAGATCGGAGAATTTCAAACATACAAGAGCTAAAACTGTTTTACTTACAAATATTTTGGAAATTTTATCTCTGTGTGTAGACATTCTATTTACCCTCAGAATTTTCATTTATTAAGATTTGCCTTGTTCTTATAAAATATCATGCGCTTCGTTGAAATCTATGACAAGTATCAAATAGAGACGAGTAAATGAAACATTTGTGTAAAAATGAAAAACTACCTTGTATGACACGATTAACTTCCGACTAATACTCATGGTTCCGCGTTAAACGATTGCTGAAATGCTATTAAAGTATTTCGATTCATGGCAACGACGACGTTGCACAGCTGGCTCTGAATGTACCGGGGGAATAATACCGATGACTGTCAATATAGCGTTTGTTTTATTCATATTTGTTATAGAATCAATCTACGTTCCCGACCGCGTCATAAAATGAAGGTAAAGGGTTTCGGCAGCCGTGGTATGAAATGTATCGCAAACACCGACCGAAAGTTTATTGCGGACTCGAGAGAAGTACTACGGGCTCGTGTTTCATAAAACCTCGCGTATATTGAAATTTATTTCATCTCCCAATCGAGGAAGAGCTACGAGAGGAGCAGGTTTGAATATCACGATGATTCCCCGAAGAATCTGCACGGGGACGAATAGAAATTTTCGTCGTGCGTGCGAGAGAGAGAGAAGCGTACCTTTCTACTCCGAGTTTCACTTCGTTCATTGTCCGAATCGGAAATCGACCTTGGTAGTTTGCGTTTCATAGAGTTTTTGGAAAATTGGTTCCCGTCAACGATACATTCGGCCGAGTTTCAACGAAGTAGGTTTCGCTACGTTTAATCGTGCTAAAACTTTCGCGGAAAGTCGCGTGTATCTAAGACATACATAAGTTCATAATTTGATTACGCTTTTGTGTTTAAAAATATAAGAGACGAAGTAAGTTTTCACTATTATAAGTTGGATTCGACTCACGACAGACTCGTTCACACAGTTTGTCTGGAATATTCACGGAACGGCATTGAAGCAGTTTACTCAGTTGACGTTTCTTATTTCTTTTTTTCCAGACTTTCTTATTTTAAGAGTCTACTATTTGTCAGGTTAATCGTGACTTCCTGAGGATTAATAAGCAAAGACAAAATTGCAGAGTCGTAATCTGTCATACGAGATGATATAGGAAAAACGAGAAATGCGCGCGTACTCGTTTTGCTTCTCGGCGGAGTGTCTATTTCGTGTCTTATATCGGAGTTAACGTCTTGATTCCCACTAGTCACGTAGGTTGCGATTAAATGACGCTTACGCGCACGAGACCGAGGCGTAATTGGATGGTACGTACCGTCTCCGTTCTGTACGAAAGACCGTCAGCGTGAAAATTAACCCGTTCGTTACTTTGCTGGCCCAACTTATGGACAGATGATCCAGCAATTTCTCCGTAGAACTGTAAAGATCTTATAAAGCGAAAAGAGGACGCAATTACTTTTGACCTAGGAAGACACTTCGATGAAATGTACGCGCTTTTCTGCGTGTAAACTGGCATCGGAAATTGTCACAGAATTTAACTCTAACGAATTCTGATTAGTTTCTGCTAAATGGTCGTACGTTTATTCATCCTCTTGTGCGGTGGGAAGCGGCCATCAATGCCCCTACATCGAGAAATTCGCCAGACGTGAATTTCTAAAATTAGAAACGCGTGTCACCGTGGGCAAATTGGTAATGGCGACGAGCGACGGAAGAGCCCGTTTCGGCGCGTTGATAAAACGGTCGTACGCGTCGCGTCGCGGGAGTAAAAAAAAGCGTGAGAATCCGTCCGACGGAATTCCTGCCAAAGTGTGCGGCCGCAATCGAGATGAGCACTCAGACCGGAGGGATGCGCGTCGAGACGAGTGCGAGACCGGCTGTTTCAGGGACACGTACGCGTGGGTCGGACCGGAACTGGCATGATTCACGTCGAGCCTGAGCCGTGAGACCCGCGGAATACGATTCGCCGCGTCTCGTCTCGTCTCGTCTCGTCTCGTCTGGTCTCGTCTCTCGCCTCTCGTCTCGCGATTCCGTCGCTCACGAGCCGCGTACGTGAATCGAGGCCGTGTGGGTGCGACGTATCGCAACATTGTCATCGCGCCCCGAAACTCTTCTCAAAGGATTTTCGTGAGATCCCATCAAGGAGCAGCGAGGTTCGTCATCGCCGCGGTCTCTTCTTCGATCGACAAACGACAGAACCGCGAGTTTCGTTTCCCCAGCTTCGAGTCAGGTGTTAAACGTAGTATAACGATACAAACGTGATGTATGTGTTATAATATAGAAAAGACATAATATTGTACAAATGCTGGTCCGATTGGGTGATGCACTTTATAGATGATTACTCGAGTCGAAATTTTGGTCCTACGTTGAACCTTTAAATCTATTGTATAATAGGATCTAAGACAGTAAAAGAGGTCGAACTGCGAGTACATTTACTCCTACTTTAAAACTGATAGTGTCGGAAATTTCTACTTTTGCCAATCCAGCATTAAAGTAGGCCCTTTTAAGTAGGAGGTAAAATAAATTTTTGGAATTAAAGATTCAAGGGAGGAGTAAAAAATATAATGTCTTCAAAGTAGGTCATTGCTGATCTATGTAGGTGTAGGTATAGATCAGCTAAGATGTAAATTATCCCTAAAAGTGGTAAAATAGTACCAACATTTTGTCTCGGGATATTTTATCTGAATTGAACGATTATATTTCACGGCAAACATGCATACTTATTAAAAATGCTGAAATAACAATCATGTATCTCCCGGCTAAAAAGATAGGCTGAAAATTGATGCTCGTCAAGCCACATGCACGTCGCTACTTAAAGGTCCAGCGGGCCGGTATCGTGGCGATATCGCACGTCAGAGAGGGACCCGTACGATACCTCGCGCAATGATTTCTGCCGTTCTCCATGCCTACGGGATTTATGGTCCACGATCAAGGTTACTACGTAAGGCCAGTCCCGCTACCACGAGCGTTCCGCCGCATCTACGGACATTGTTTCGCCGATCGGCTCGGCTCCGAGCCGGCCGCCCATGCCGCGATTTATCATCAATACGCGCTTTATTTTCTCACGTCCTTCCCGCTAGTTTCTCCCGCGCCGCGCCGCCGATGGGAGTCCTCGCGTCGCGACGTTAGATCTTGATATACCCTCCGCGATCGCCGTCCTACGTATATCCGCGTATATCTGCCTATAATTTCCAGGCGGATTCTTTCTACCGATGAAATGTATCCGCTAGTACGCACGTACGACCGGTTCTCTCATCTCCTCTCCTTCCCTGACGCCCGTCTCCAACGTTTCCTCCTTCTCTCTCCGTCCTTCGCCCTTACGTCACGCGCCGTCTGTCTCCGAAAGGGAAGACAATGGGCGCGTGGGTCGGGGCGCAATGTGTCCGAGGCGTAGCCGCGCGGAATACGTAGGTAGTCTCCGCTCGATCGCGTGTGCGCGATCGCCGACTGACGTAACGCCGGACCCGCGCGTACTTAACGATCGCTGCCATTGCGCGTTAAAACGATTACTTCCGCTCGGCCTTACTCGCGACGGACCCTGGCGGCGACGGCGGCGGCGACGGCGCTCGCCTGGTTTACGTGCCCCGTGTCTATGGGCGTCCTATGCCCGCCTTCTTACATCATGGAACGGAAAAATCCCGTGGCGTGTGGCCATTAATACGGGACAAAGCGCGAGCCTCTCGCGATCTAATCGTCGCGCGAGTATTTCACGTCGCCTCGACTCGCCGCGCCGTTTTGCAACGACGATGTAACGGCAAGAGGATTTGGAAACCTTTATGACGAAAAACTCAAAATTTCTTAATAAGATTAGGACGAGGTTTTTCATTTTCTGGTTAATTGTTAACCGGATATCAATCGATTCTCTGCCTCTTCTTAGATAATAACAGAAAAAGGTGGCGAGGCGACTAACTTCTGGTTAACAGTTAACCAGAAAATGAAAAGCCGGACCTAAAACCAAGTACCGATTGGTACTGTTTTACAATGCATATTCCTAAAATATATAAACATGCGAATTTTTTAACGTATTTCCTCGGAAAGTTCCTTGCAGCGTTTATGATTATTACGAACCGATAAAACGATTCAACCGTGTCTTTTTCATAATTTCCTATAAAGAACTCATATAGTCCACAGCTATCTACTTTGCATGCTAAAGGACTATCCCTTGTATCCCTTACGTCGGTTTTATGCCCGTATTTCGTATTCTCTACCGGTAATACCGCGAAGCGAGCTTTTGCGGTCGATCTAATCGCCTCTCGAATAATTCACGTGACCCTCTTTGACCGTGCTGTTTGAATCGGACATTTAGAGCGTAGCGCACCCTTACTCGTAGAAGTTAATCGGACGTTTAATCCATTTTTATGATTTACCAGTTGACTCTAATGCCGTAACATTATACTTAAATCTTATGACAGCGAGTTAATAGTAACTGTGCGAAAGTGTCACGAAATCGGTGCATTGTCACTGAAAACAGTTATGAGTAATTCAGTGCTATACTTACACATATAATTGTGAACCCCTTTTCAGCGATGATCCACTGATTGACTTTTAGAAAGCACCGGCCCTTATTATTTTGGGTATTAAAATAATTGTACACATATCGCAAATACATTCCGCCCCGATATTCTAACATCTCAATAATTCAACGGTAGACGCTATCGCTCATTTCGCGCACAAGCCGCCTAATTATTACGGCGATACGAAGATCGACCTCCATGAGCAATCAGCATATGATACGACGTATCATGTCGACAGAGCAGTAATCCAACTGCGGGAAGGCGGTAATAATTTCCCAAACGAGTTTCGCAGGATGCCGCTGCTCGCGGCACTATAAATTTGCAAACGTTCTCGGAAGCGAGCACGCATGCCGGCCGACCTCTCGCAAACTCGAAAAGCGAGACTACCCTACCGAGATTACCCTCTGTCCAAGGACGTGCGGCTAACGGCCGCGTATGTAGCTCGGTAGACGCGTAACAACATTTAGAGATTCTACCCTGCGCAGACAAAATGAACTTTTCAACTGCGGGAGCACATTTTTCTACTTTACTATTTTACATCCCCCGAGGTAAAACATGTGCTTGCTGAACTTAAAATTTGTTTTGTCTGTTTCGCACAATCATGTGTTTAAAAAAAAATCTCTCGGAGCTGCATTAAAGGCTCTACGCGAAAGTCCTGCGGTCGTTACGCGAAAGCGTCTCGGGAACAAAAATTCGATCTCGACAATTCGGTTGATTTTTACCTCGGTAAATCGTTACGTCGCGCTTATCGGTAAAACCTTCCGTTGCCCTAACGTACAGTATAGCGTGCTGAGCCGTCCGACAACCGCATCCTCATCCACAATTAGCGCACTCCGATTGCCAGAATGCCACTTCAGCCGGATAGAATCTGGACTTCTGCCTGGAAACCGAAATCGGATGGATCTATCGAAATCGCAAAACGTTTAGACACGAGGCGCATAACTCGCTCATATTGCAACAGGATGAGTGGCACGAACGAAGGTGGCGGTCGGGGTTGTGCAGCGTGTGGCCGTTATGGTATACACGTGTAGCCATTACCGAATGATGAGTGAGTGGCGGCATTCCAGCCGCATTTCGTGGCCTCTCTCATCGAGCTCTGATCTCCGGTGCCGTTTTCTCTCTCTCCCTCTCCCTCCCCCTTATCTGTCTCTTTCATATTTACATACGTCTATTCGCAGTTGTTTAATAATGAATATTCTTTCGTGGCACAATGAGATGCAATAAGGCGCGAATTGAATACGTGATAATACGTGCTATATTTTTTCACTGAAAAAGAGATTGTAAAACTTAATCTAAAATTCATCTATTTAATTGCTGTATCTTTATAAATTATCCGCACATTTCGGATTTCTATTCGAAAGTATTATCGGACTCTCATAACGGATAACCGAGTTGAGTGTCAGCTTTGTTCTCGTGCCTCTCTTTACCACTCTTTGATTTCTCAAGCTAGCACGAATTGCGAGCTCGGGATCTTTATTAAAATGCACAGAGGCTTAAACACTGATAGCTCGGTTCTTTGTGGCCTCTCACAAGTTGCTCCAAATTTTATTTCCGCGGCAACCCAAAATCGAAATCGTGTGAGGTCTACTGTACTAAAAAAAAAAAAGAAAAGCGGAAATTGCATAGGTATTTTTATCTGCGCGAGGAAGTTAAAAATATAAAACAAAATATGTTAAAGTATTTAAAAGAGAGAATTTAATCTGAAACACACATAATCGTATTGCACGTTAAAGGAAATATTACTTTTGGGAAAAATTATAGACTCTGTAATGCCTGTCGACTTCCAATTCTGAGTTCTCTTACATTTTTTTATCGTCAAGAACGTGTGGTCACTAGCATTCTTTGTAATTGTTACGAGTTCACGTTCTCTACTCTTGTTTTATATTCATTCTCGGAGACAAGACAGGATTTTCTATTTGCAAAGTTCCGCGAACACGAGGACGGTTTTTTCCTCACTTCTCAAAGCACGGTTGCTTCCGCAATTTTAATTTGATTGGTCAATCTTATCTCGGTTTTCTATCCAATTGATTATCACGGATTCCGACTCCACAGGAAATTAAGAGATCTTATAGGCGCGAGTGGTGAGAAAGCATGAAAATTGATATTTCACGAAGCTACATCTTCCCTTGATCGTATCGAACGTTCACGCCGGTGAATACGGGGAAACGCTGTGATTTAATCCGAGACCAATAGAGCAAGAGTGCGTCTTTTAATTGCGATACGTTTCGGAGCTGAATAATAGCGACGCTCTTAATTTCTGCGGAATTCTCGCACTCCTGTTTTACGCAACGTGCGTTTCAACTTTGCCTGATATCTTGGCGCAACTCGTAGCCTTTGTATCGTCTCATTACCGGTAATTACGTGTCAGCTGCAGGCTCCTTCACGTCGGCTTACGGCGACCCGTGGGAATTCATCACAGTATGACGTCGCACGTATCTCCGTCGATTGCCGTTGCTTTTTCGCGCGCGCATTCGCCGCGAGATCATCGCACTCGAGCGGAAGAGAATCGATAATTGCGTTTACGCAAAAATCTCGCCGATTGATTCGTCGCGTGCTCGTCTACGTGCCGGCTACGCGCGGCAACGGTTTAACGGTTTGCGGAAAACGCTGTGTGACCTCCCGATAATTCCGACACGGCGATTCTGCCATAGACAATCGCAGACGCGAGAAGACGGGGAGACCAGAAAGAGAGTGGGAAAGGGAGAGATAAAGAGATCGTCAACTTTATAACGCGATTTGATATCCAGAAAATCCTAGCGCCGAATCGCTACGTGACACGGATACGTTAGAAAGCGAAGAATTCTGACGATTCCATCTTGTGAGGCGATCAGAACTTTCAGGAGCTTCCGCGCAAGATCGTGGAAGATACAAGACGTTTTAGCGGTCGCGAGATGGAAGACAGATCACTTGATTCTATCATTTGTAGCGGAACCATTCGAGAAACGGGCGCTCGCGCGTGTCCTGAAGGAAATTAATACCCTTCTCCGCTCAATATCTTCAATGTTGCACACGTTTCTATTTGCGAAATTGACGAATTTTCTCTCTCTCTCTCTCCCTCCCGAGATATTTATATTACATACGGACTATTTGTCTCGAAAATAGCTTGCGTCAGACCTCACAAAACTGGTAACTTCAAGTAGAGATAAAGCGACGTACACAAACTGATGCGATCTCTTTCAATAGATCTGCGAAACGCATCTTGCCCGCGAAAAGCAAATGTTTCTTATTCGTTTTATTTATTTTATCACGCTTTGCAGCTTGTTACAAGGCGTTATCATTTTTTTTCAACATGATTACGCGTTTATGCCGCGCGGCGCATTTGTGGCACTATTTTTGTTAGACGTATTTCCGATGCAGGAATTTCGAAGATAAACTTGCTGCGCGTCGATCAGCGCCTACCACGTCTCCTCTCGGTTGGGCCTCGCCTCTCTTATTTCTCTTCCTTTTACGAAACCAACGGGAAGATAAAAAAAGCAAAGAGAATCTGCCTCGGTAAGCAAAGGCGGCGCCTCGATGGACAAGATAGCAGAGGCAAACTCTGAGATCGCGGCCAACGACGTGTTCCTCGGCGAGTTTGTGCACGTGTGGAATTGTGCCTGTAGAATCACCCGTGATCAGAGCTCTTTTTCATCGGATTCAAAAGCAAAATCTTTTCTATTTACGCATCTTATCTCCGCGATAACGTAAGCCGTCGGTGATCGAGTATCTGCCACGACAATTGGGGGAAAAATCATGTCTATATCGAAAAAAATTTCCGAGTCCGTAACAACGTTTCTCCCTTCTATATGTATATGTTATGCAATTAAAAATTTAGTCCACGTTGATTCAACAGGTGTCCACCGACCGCACGTAATTTTTAACATTCAACATTGTCAAGTTTCGAAGACTCCTCTTGCACAAGAGCATTATAACCATAGTATTCCAATTGTCCGTTTATTGTTTCTAAATTCTCTCCTAAGTTCTAGTGTTTTAGTAGCCAGATCCACTCTCATTTTCACAATCAGTACGGCGAATATTAAATATTTCTCCTATGCAGAGACAATATGTCACCTGATATATTGTTTCCTCATATCACTTTTATAGTTTACTAGAAATGACAAAACGCGCGTTTCGCGCGCGCAGTGTGTAGTTCAGCATTGAGCAACTCTCGCTGCTGCTTGCCGGCACGACTTTCGGCGAGCGAGTGAGAGCGCGGCGACCTTCAGCTACACGATGGCATGCAAAAACATCGTACGTCACCGCGCCGATTGAAAAACAACAAAAAAACGTTGAGAATTCGTTGGCCTGCATACGCAATGGAAAATTCCGTACTTAATATTTTATTGTACATTACTTTGTTCTGTGACTGTTGCTACGTTTTGCGTATTATTCCGCGGACTTATTGGTATTGATTAAATTAACGATTAATTCTGTTTAATCGAGAAAATGTTTCGAAACAAAAATCGTTGTTACTTAAATTCTAATTACTCAGATTAGAGATTTTACCTCAATAGTTGGTGTATACAAATGTATATTTCTAAATTGCAATTCTTCATTTAGAATTTAAAAGAGAAGTGAAGCACACCGCGCTTCGAGAAAACATATATTATGCATGCATTATATTGCTATGTTGCTGTAATATTACATTGTAATATTTCTGGAGGCGGACATTTTACCGTTGCTGCAAGATTGCAGCAGTGTTACAGCAACATTTCGCAGCGTTTAGGCAATGTTGTAATCTTACGATAAATTATTGCTGCAATGTTGCTGAAACCTTGCTGTGCTGTACGGGTTAGATCTCGTTTAATTCAATTTTTATATTTTATAACTTTGCAGTAAATTCCTCCATTATGACAAGTACATGTACAAATGGAACGTCGTTCAAATTTATAAGCTCAACCGTTTTACATCATCGCGGGTGCCGTTGATCGACGTAGACATACATTATCTTAGAAGCGGCACTATTACCGTAAAGATCCTAAACCAGTTCCGTATGCAAATTGAACACGTGGCCGAACGCGCACGAAAAGTGCATGACCGCGAAAGTATCTGAGAATACGTCCAATGGCGCGACTCCTCCGGGAAATCGACGCGTATCGAAGAAAAGTACACCCCAAGGGCATACCGAGAAGCTGACGCACTTCTAGGTGGAACGAACTGAGTTTAGTCTCGAGGGTAGTCGATATGTAAGTACTTTACGTCCCGGTCGAGTGCTCGTAACTCGATGGAATCGAGGACAACGTCGATGAATCGCGAGCAAAACGACTCGCGTGGATATGAATCTACAAAGAGGTGTTTATGATTCATCGAACAATAAATATTCGCCATGTTCCGTGATATTCTTTTCCGATATTAGCACACGACGTAGAAAAATGTCTAAATGTGTTTTATAGGTGGCCATAAATGTGAACTGTGTCTATAGAAAATATGATAGCAAGTAATACAAATACGACTAAATGTCACTATTGTCTATAAAAAGCATTGAAGTCTCTAATCTCTTAATTTAAAGTTTGAAATCTCGATTCCCGATGTTTAATATTGTACTCTATGGAGACTGTTTGGCAATTGCACAGTTTATTTTCTCTTATCGCTTTAAAATCCACGTTTTAAGTGTGCGTTTCTCACACTCCTGGATATGTGTGAAACTCTAGACAAATTGGAGAATGCAGATTGTAGGTAACAGGTGCGTTGGAATTATTCGGTAATTGTGGGCTGTGGGGAAAAAGTATCAAGTCGTTCAACATCGAAATAAACGAGGTCTCTTGTTTCGCATCGTATTTTGGTAAATTCCGCAGCTAAAGGGCGGTATCACCCCGGCGGGCGTTTTCACCAGTTTGGGTATTTCTCTCGTTATCAAGGCGGGTCGAAAGCGCGGAGCCAGGCAGCCGCGCGATTCCCATGTGGACTATCGTATCCTTATCGAGAGAACCCTTCTCTCCCTCGTCCCTCTCATCCCCACAGTCCTCGATCCCCGGACATCTCCTGTCAGTGGTGCTTCCCCGAACAAGGGCTGATCCATATGGAAACTAATGAAACTTAAGCTATAGGTCCTCAACTGTCAAAGGCTCATATTGTCATAGAGTAATACTGTTCGGAATTATCTGTCAATTCCTTAATGTTGTCAGTCGAGATAACACGGTAAATGGCTGCTATCTCAATGCCAGGCTCCTGTGTTCTCTAGCATTAAACCAATAAATAATTAGAATAACCTAACATTTACATTCCTCCCCTTCCACGTTTCCTTATAACTCCTGTACATGACTTTAGGCTCATTTATCGCTTATTCTGTTTTCTAACGTTGACGACAAGACACATTGTACAATGAAATTTCTGACTAACTTAATTTTCACATCTCTAACCTGATGAATCGTGTAAATTTTATTATATAAAATAACACCTTAATTTCCTTTCCTGTGACGTAAGAACTTATCCTAATTTAGTTCATATTTTGCTTATTCGTTCTTCAGACATTTGTAGGCACTCTTGTAAGTTTGTTACCTGAAGAGGACCAGTATTACTGGCTGAAACGTTGTGTTTTATTATAATAAAGAATTGCCAGTAAGGTCGTTTCCATACTTATTAATAAAGTAACCGTTTCTTTAATTAAGAATTATAAAATCGTTTGAGCAACAATTACTGGCTTTATCCTCGAAAAATATTACGATGCTATGAAAGGATCT
Source organism: Vollenhovia emeryi (assembly GCF_000949405.1). NCBI lineage: Eukaryota > Metazoa > Arthropoda > Insecta > Hymenoptera > Formicidae > Vollenhovia > Vollenhovia emeryi. The sequence continues at coordinate 1,224,403 of NW_011967232.1, read as the reverse complement.
CCCGTCGGTCCTGTATATTTGAATGATCATTAACGCTTTTTCCAACATCTTCTTTGCTCGATTATTCTTTTGCCAAGAACAATCAGCGTCAGACTCTCAAAAGCCACTATCCACCCTTGTTCTCTCTTTCTCTCTCTCTCTTTCCTCATTTTCCCAAGCGATATTCCTTCTGCTTGCGAATTATACGCGCGATCGACTGCAAAGGAACAATCAGCCACGGGCGAGAAATGGCAGTCGTTTGCCACGTTTATCGAGACGTCGATTACGGGAATCGCGGTACGCTCGCGGTGGTTCCGCGCGCGGCACGTCGACGGAAAATCAAACACTTGCCATCGCTCTTCCGAATTCGTTTTACAAACGCGCCCATTATCTCCGTGGCGCTAAACTACTCGAGTCGGATTAGTCTCGGGCGTGTCTTTTTGCTTTTCGCCTACTCTACTTCTGTTTGTGATTAACGAAATTGTCTTGAGATCAAATCAACTGCGATACTTTCCGGCAAAATCTATATTTATTAAAAATAGAATTTATAAATGACTCTGGGCCGAGGACTAGATTTTAAAGTAGATTTAAAACAAAACTTTAAATATCATTTCTTCGCTGTTTTGTATTTCGACCTAAGGGCTAAACTAGGTAGTCGCGACGACTGGCTCTCTTTGACTATTCGATCCTTTTGACTATTGCAATAAGATACAGATGGCTTTTTGATTCTCTATTATCTCTGTGCTGTCTGTTTCTGTTGTACTTGTGCGCGTGACATTTCGTCACCGACGGCGCGCGTTACATGGTACTCGCGTTTCTCACGGCCGCTCAAATATTTGTTCATCCGTTATTGCGCCTCTCTTTCTCTGTTTCTCCCACTTCTCGTCGCCCTCATCCTCGGCGACACGTTGCGTGTCTCTCTACCGTCTGTGAACCGCTCGCGGATACAGACATAGGTACGATACGTGTGTGTCGGGCGTGGAACTATCTCTCGCAAGCCCGACTTCCTTCTGCGGGTTCTACGATGCGCGCCCAACGGGATCTCGTTTTCGTTCGCGCTGGCAAGTAAGCGGTTTACACGGCGAGTGCAATTCAAGCCACCGTGAAAACGGCACCGAGTCGCGACTCTCGCATCGCGCCGCGCACAGCTCCGCGCCGGACAAAGCACTTCCGAGTTTACCGTCGTGTTTATCCTCGCTTCTCGCTGACGCGCGTTGCCGTTTCACGTCCCCTTTCTGTGAATACGCAAACAGGGCTCGCCGATTGCTCTCGCTCTCCGTAATTCGCGTCTCTCTTCGACTCGGCGCGCGCTTTGCGTCTCTCGAATCCACGCGACTGTACCCGCGGGCCAGTTTGTCCGACTGCTCTCATGTTCGATAAACTTCTCCGGGTGGATGTGTGTTTAGTTTTGCCTTGCCACATCGGGCGATACACGCGGTTCGGTGTAACGTGTGCTGTCGATAATGCGAGCTTCGAGACGCAGCACGAGACAAAGCAAAGGAAAAGAGAAAAGCTGAACAAAACGGATATATTTGACGTAGCAAAAGTTTCCGTCTATCTGATTTCTAAATGTGCTTGCTTCTCAATTTTTAACGATATTTCTCGACTTTTTCTGTATTCGTAAAGAAACGCTCCTTAAGAGAACGAGAAATATTACAGATTGCACTGCTTGCTAAAAACAAATATGCAATTTAATGCTGTCTCTTGTTTAAAAATTAACTCTAGAACAAAAATACCAACGAGAATTATAAATTAATCTTTCAAATTGAGAATCGTTTTTCAATTTCTTGAAAATAAAAGTATTTACGACATCTTTTTCTGAAAATGTCGATAATGTCATAACTTGAAGCGAAAATTATCAAATTTTTACACGTACGCTTTTAGCACGAGACATCTTTGTATTCCAGAGAGGAAAATAAGAAATATAGTGCGCATCGATCGCTCGATTAAAGCACGCGAGACGAGCGTTTCATATCGCTAATAATTCTTATCCAATAGGACGAATCTCTTCAGTAATAACGATATTTTACTGTCGTTTAAACACATCGCGGCTATAACGTAACAAGTAATGAAACGACGGGGAGCGTTCGCCAAAAATCCATTACGACTTAACCTTCGGCGATCGGTCGTCGAGCAGAGAAAGAAGGCGAGTTGAAGGCGAACAGAGGAAATGGAAAGTTATCTGGCGCGATCGTTGCTCTCGCGAGGCGTAACGATCAGTCCTGGAATGTTACACGATTACAGCAGCCCGGCCGGCGGCGCGGAGGATCACGCGTACTGTGCAATACGCATTCGGAGTTGAGCGAGCTAGTACGATCGCACGGAAACTTATCGTTTCCGTGCGATCGTACCAGCTGGTCGATTCGTTACGCTGCGCGCCGCGTGTTCCTCTTCTATTTTATCCCCGTCGTCCGGAAAACGCCGATCCGACGTTAATCGCTCGCCGTTCGATGGATAATGTATGAAAATAGTCGGTGCTTATTGCGCGGCGGTGCCCGCGATATTACCGTCTCGTGCGGCGCGAGAAACAAAGGGTGCGTATAGGAAAGGGAAATAGGAAGCGCATGCCGCGAGGAGAAGAAGGCTGATGGCAGAGAACGATCCGTAAACGCTTAAAGGCCGAATCAGACTAGCAATTGCCGACGCCAATTGGGATTGGCGATTGGCGATTGTCTTTTTAGCCAATGAGAGCAAAGCAGCTAGCAATTTAATCGACTCTCATTGACTAGAGGACAATCGTCAGCCACCAATTCAATTCGAGTCGGCAATTGCTAGTCTGATTCGACCTTAAGACTGTCGTAGTCGTAGACGTAAGGCAAGGCAGAGAAAAACTTAAGGCGTGAAAGGCTATTGTATACGACTTGAGTTTTTCTCTGCCCTGCCCTACGTAGATCTACGACTAAGAAAGTCTTAAGCGTTTACGGATGGTTCTCTGCCATCAGCCGAAGGAGGAAAATGCGCGGGACGAGGGAGGGGGGGGGGCAATACACGGAGTGTCGGCATTCTTATGCGCGCGGCGAACGAACGTTCGATTTTAATTCCTGCAATACGGAAGAAACGAGGCCTCCGAGGAGATCTTTTCCTCCACCGCCCTCCCACTTTCTCACGTCTTATCTTTGTCTTCCTTATCCCATTCGCGCCGACATCTTCCTCGGAGATGCGCGCGCGGTAATCGTAGCGTAGAACAAGGTTCCACCAAGGTACTCGATTTCATCCCTCTCTTCTTCCCTCGCGCTTCCTTCTCTCTCATCCTCTCTTATCGCCCTTTTATATCCGCTGGCTCTCGTATATGCCGAGAAATATTTACCGTTTTCCAATAATACGGACGGAGGCTCTTGCACCCCCTGGAGCCCGCGGGGAGGGCGCGGGCGGGTCCTAATACGCGGAGTAATACTCCACTCAAAATTCATTCGGTTGTCCGTTCCGCCCCCGCCGCCCCTCGACACCGGGACCATTTTCCCCTCCCCGTCGCTCGCTTTCTTCTCTCACCGGCGCGGCAATGCGGCGGCGATGCGGCGGCGGCGGCGGCGGAGGTGGTCTGCCCCAGGGAGTTTGCTCGATAAACATTTTTATTCCCTTTTAGAGAGCCGGCTAACGCATGCTCCCGCCCCCGCGGCCACCCCGCGCGGATGTTCGCGCCGGTATTTATCTAATGTCCGTTCTCTCATCGGCGACGTACGTACCGCCGGGATAATGGGTGGGAAAAAACGGGAGTGCTTTTATGACCGGTGGAGAACACGGTGAAATATCGCGCGCGTCCTGTGATATTTACGCGTTCGAATAATACCGTCGCGCGAGCTCCCAAATGAATGCGAGACCCGCGTCGCGCACGTCGCGCCGCTTCGCTCCGAAACGAATAAGTGGGCTCGAATTAAATTGCATATTAAATGTTCTCCCTCGCTGATCTCTGAGCTCTCTCGAATCTTCCTGGTGATCGCAACGCGAAGCGATTAAAGATACGCTCGTTGTATCTTCCTCAATGAACACGCATCATTTTATGCCCGTGTATGGGAAGAGAATTGAAAAATTAAATCTAGCCGAAAACGGAAAGTTTACTCAAATTCGATCCTTTTTAAAATTTGTATCCCGCTCCGAATCTTTTCTGACTACCTCCCACGAGACACATAATGTAGGCTCTAATAGCTGCTAATTTTCAATTTGACCTATTCTACAAGCGCGTGTTCATTCGACTGAATGTTCTTGTCGGTTCTCTTTTCGTCGACTCTCCGTTTAACCATCGCTCTCCGCCATCAATGCTACACAATCGCGCAGTTTGCCGTGCAAATATTTTCGTAGTTTTTTTCTGTCACTCACTGCGTGCTCTATTGACGATCGTTCGCACATATTTGTATAGCGCACAATTTTGGCGCAAATAAATATGGCTGAGTAGCGATCGCCGGGATGTCAAGCGCTTTTCCGATAAATAGTAAATATATCCGCTAATAAGTTAAACAAACTGAGCGATCCGCTATTATATCTCGTATATGTATAACGAAATTCAGAATCCCTATGGACAGTATCATTTCAGTTCGCTTCTAACATAAAACCGAGTATGTCTTTTATCAATTGTATTAAATCGAGCATTTATTAGTTTCTCACTTTTTTAGATAAATTACTTTCTAATATACTTTACACTTATAATAAAATAATGGACTTTAATGTTAAGATGAAAACAAATATCAATGCGCAAATATACACTTCAAGTCTTGCATCAGAAGCAAAGGTTGGGCGTCAAGTGAATTTAATAGGAAAGAAACGTATACGTTACAGAAAAATAATAATATAATGAAAGTATTTCTCGAGCTTGCGTACGCGGTGAGCGACGTATTGATAACACACGATTTCTGATATCGCCGGGATATAAAATTTCTACAAAGTGAATTTTTCGATGAAAATATCGTGTGTCAAATTTGAGCTTGTATGTACTGTATAGGCAGATGTGCGACGGAAATCGAAGAGTGACGCTGCAATATTTTTATTTGGTCAGAGCCAGTTTTATGTGACTTAGCTTAAAGGGGCGCTTTGAAAGCGCTAGTCTGATTGGCAGATGCAAAGAAAATACGATTTTTCTGCGCGCGAGCACGCCCGGCCGTCGTTGCGATCTAAAATATCTTCTCGCAGGTGCAGCCGACATCGTTCCGGCGTTCGACTATTTCACTCGCAAATGATCGGAAAATCTGTCGTGTGAAATTTCAAAAAGAGTTTCCCTCTTTCCTCTCTGTCCCGCCGATGCAAAATCTTTCGTCACTGATACGCGGTATGTTGCGAAAAAAAAATATATCTAACATTTTTTTAAATCGTATGACTTAATTGGTCCGAACATCAAGATAATTTGTTAGCTAAACTATTGTTGACTTTATAAATTACTTTAGATTAAGTCACATTATATTGTATTAAATTCGACAGTTTTGTGTTCTGCGAAACAGAGGGAGAATGAATCTTTGTAAGTGTATCATTCTTCGCTATTATTAAAATATGTGTCTTTATGAATTGCACACTTACGCCGGGATATCGATTGCATTGCAATTAACGGTGCATGACCGTTTCCCAATTAACACAGTGACGCGTGTGTAGCTCCAATGCAGTATTATTCGTGGAAACACCGTAATTGGCAGGAAGTGAATTTTTCTAACATTTTTCTAACTCGCGTCGCTTTTCATCCGGGCGTCGCGACGTCGCGTTATCGTCGTCGGGACGGGCTGCCGTGCCGCGTCCAAATATTTATTCTTGGTGCAGGGAGCTATTTTCCCTCGCTCGATAATCAGGCGGCGCGGCCGTACTATCGATTATCCGGACGGACGTTAACGAGCTCGATCGCTCTTTTCGTTAGCGTACACGCTCGCGTTCGTGGATCTCCCTTCGCCCCCTTGCCGCCACCGTCCTCTCCCGAGCTCGCGCTCGCCCTTTCTTTCTCTCCTGCCGGCGTTGCGTAAATCTTACGGTCCCTGCCCCAAGGACCCGGGAGTAACACCTCTTGCTCGTAGGTCGAAGCGCCGGCCATAAATTTTTGAGAGTTCGAACCGATCCTGCCCACCCGGGACGCGATCGCGCCTCTCTCGGGCTAGACTCTCTCCCCTTCTCTCCAATGTCTCTCTTATCCTCTCCCTCTCTCGCCGCCTCGCCTCGCACTCCGCCCGCTTTCTCCGTCTGTATCTCTCTCCCTCGTGTTCCCGCATCTCCTGCTCCGAACGCCGCCGGAGGAACGTAGAGACACGCGTCCAGTCTGGACCCACGCCCACGCTCGCATACCGAGGGCCCTTTAACTCGCCCTCCCTCTCTCTCCCTCTCTCTCTCTCTCTTTCTCTCTCCCTCCCTCGCGCACGTCCTTCTTCATCCTCCCTGCATTCCGCTTCCTCTCCGTTCCACCGCCGGCCCTACCCCCTCCACCCGTTCATCGCCCTCGCGCCTCGCGTCCATTATTTCTCAGTTTTGTTACGATGCGTTTCTCCAAATATCTCTTTGAATATTCGGCACGGCCGATAATACGCTGTTGCGTATCTTTAACAAGTTACATTACATTCGATTTCCCTGCTCTTTACCGCTATCTTATCCTACATTGATATCCTGAGAAACACTTTTCGAATTCCATCCGATGCAATCTGCGTGTAATCACAGGGTGTATCTTTATTATTAGAATCGCAATCGGTAAGCGAATCTACTCACAGTAGCGGTCATTATTATAAATCATTACACTTTTTCTTCTCGGAGCTATTGTTACTTATCTGAGTCTTCGGAAAGCCGACAGAGTAAAGTTACAACTGAATTTAAGATACCGAAACTGAAACCAACAAACGCATATATTCTTCCGTCACACGTAGCATCACGTGAACACGTCTACGACATTATCGAAACCCTAACGAGGCGGCGAGTATTATATTTATCCGCTTTTCCTTTGTTCTCTCCTCTTTAGCCCGTCCCTTTTCGTTCTTTTCTGTCTGTGTCTCATCTCCTTGTTGCTCGTTTTATCTTTAACCGGGGGAGAAACACGCCATCGGAAAGCATCGTCGGGAGAAGACGTGTTTCGTGCGCGCCAGGCACGTAACACCTTCATCTGCCCTGGCTGAGTCCGACGACCAGTCCGAATATTTTACCTGGCAATGGCGGGATCGAGGCGCCAGATCGGTAGGGGGGAACGATCGCGCGAGCCTGGGAAAAACGCCCACCCAGGTCTCTTGATCCTGCGTAGGATCTTCGATTCGAGAACGTGACATCAACTTCGTGGACGTGGATTTTGTATGACTCTCGGCCTTTTTCGAAGTGCGAGGCGTGACACTGTAAAATACAAAAATTCTTGTATTAGTTAAACTTAGAACGAACCAATTTTTTTATTCAGATCAAAGCGAAATGGATCGAAATCGAATTATATTAGAAATTAAGTATAGAATTATTAATTGAAAGCGATACGAGGTTCTGAAAAGTTTAATTGAAATAAATATATCATTCGTGTTCAGGGATACTGGTGGTACTTATCAGTGGTAATCCATATGCATACAGTTGAAGAAAGAACTTTCTCGTTAGTCGATATGTCGACATAATTTATGATAATTAGAGCGATCTAATGAGTGCTCGTGTTTTATGGCGCGTAGTCAGTCATAATAATCAAGTCGTGGATCGAGACGCAAATCTATTCGCGACATCTTTCATCAGCGCGAAAAGTTCCCGTAGAAATCTGCTTCCTCCATTTTGTAACTTTGCCTACCCGGATATTGAAAGTTTCGACGGTCGATTGAGCGATATGTTCTCGTTCCTGAAGGACTATGCTTTATTAAGCACGAATGAGCTGCAAAAAAATTCCATAACGTTCTGAACTTTTAATAAAGAGACCTGATTAGAGTTTTACGTTAAAACTTTGCGCGAAAGCCCTCTCCCCGTAGAATGAGCCGAAAGACGACGCGAACGTGCGTCCCCGCACGTTTTGTCCATGCCTATAAAAACTAACGAGTTTAAAAAGAGATTCCGAAAGCCACACATGCACAATGTCTATTTTTTTACTTATTCGAAATTTTAAATAATTTCCAACTTGATAATTGAATTTTGTCCCAATATGCGCAGCAAGTGTGATTTGCTTCTGTTAAATTCTTGAAATATTTCTGGTAGAAAAAGGAAGAAATTATGCGGGACAAATACTCTCAAAATACAGAGAATTACCATTAATTTAACATCATATTATTTAGTATTATTACCGCAAATTCTATTTAATATCCGGCTATTATCGAATTATTATACCATTATCATTAATTGTAGCCGGATATTACAAAATAATAATTATTAATTATAAGCTAAAACGGTCGGGTGGATGTGCCTCTCTTCGTGAAAATCCGCCAGTTTCAATTTGGCATAAAACGCGTACCGCGCGATTTACGATCGGGCGCGACACACGCGGGCGCAGACGGGCCCCGGGTGACTACTGTTTTCCGTGCGATACCGGCATTTCGACGCGAAACCAAAGGTCTTCACGCATCGTCGCGCCAGGAATGCCGTCCGCCACGATATTCGACAGATATACGAGCGATAGCGGGATCGTTCGCACGGCCCGCGAAGTCAAGAGCAATCGGCGAATGAAACTTCGCCAGCGTACCCGGGAACTTTCTCCGCGCCGTAATCTCACCGACTACGTCCCGCGGGAAGCGAAAGCTCTCTCGTCCCCCTCGCCCACTTCCTCGACACTTCTTTTCTTCCCCGGTCGGAGAACGACTAAATTTAATTTAGAAGTTCATTTGCATCACGCGGACTTCGTCATTCCGGCCTTCTTATCTATTCGTCTCTCTCCCTTCCCCCCCCTCTCTCTCTCTCTCTCTCTCTGTCTGTTTGTCTCTCTCTCTCTCTCTCTCTCTCTTTTTCTCTCTCGACATACTTTATCGCTGAATCAACGCCAGAGATTGCAATGTATAGCCGATTTTCGTATAATGCGGTGTGTTTCAAAACCGCTTTTAATGTGATACGATAATCTCGAAATTGAATATCAGGAAACTTTATGTATATTTTCTATTTACACTTTTCTTATTTAGCAGTTCTGATTTAATTCTACCGTCGATTTAAATGGACTTTATCTTATCAGAAATTCAATTCAGAACTCAAGACGTCAACAAATTTAATGCTGAAAATGGAGAATTCGTGGCAAATGTTGGTTTTGCTAAAGCGCCTCTTCGATCGATGTTCCAGAAGGGCGAAATTTTTCGGCTTTCCCCGAGATAACTGTCTTCCCTCGTGAGTCTCGCGCAGTCTGTCAGACGCTCGCTGGAATCGATTTCTCGTTGCGGACGACAGAACAAATGCACTTGTCCATGACACTTCTATTACTTTGCGTCGCGCATCCGCTGTCCGTTCAATCGGTTCGTTTCGTGACACCTGCCTGCCCCTGTATCTCCGTTCTCATTTCATTAAAGTCGTGACGCGACGTGCTGGCCAGCGACTCGCGGTAACCAGAGAATCGCGTTTCTCAAATTAGAAATTGCGAGCGCGACATAATTTCGCCTATAATTGAATCGTATTCGTCGATGCATGGTCCGAGCTCGGCGCTACTTAACGACGATCGTAAATCGATACCTCTCGCTTTCATTAATCCGAATAAAATCCGTTCCAATTTACTTTCCCCCCCGAACACTCGATTCAACCCGACTCGCAGCGTTGCTGGTTAATTTAACGGTGATCCGCGGGGTAAAAATGAGATCTGACGATACATTCTTAAGCGTGTACCGCCAAACATTGGAGGTACACGTTAAAATAAAAAGTATACGTAATTACGAGGTACATAAAAATCCACCGAAACAGGAGGGAAGATAGCACGTTGAAATTAGGAGTCTTATTTTGAGGAGAAACACGTCGTGCTGGTGGATGCCCACAATATAGACATATAGTAAAACGGAAGATTGATCCACATTATGTAATTTACGAATGTACTCTGTACATGCGCAATTTAATTCTTGGCACTGGCCACGAAAACTGCCTCGAATATCTATATTACAAAACGCGTCCATAATGTATGTAATATGCACTTCGTGTCTTTAGCCGACGCGATCACGCAAGTGTGGCACGACGAAGGAAGAAAATAACGAAAGCTATCTCTCGTTGGCACGGAGACAGGCATTCGGAGGTACAATGAATACAAAGAGTCGAAAATATACGCGTAGACAACATCTTTATACTGTTATTGCGGCAAATATTATCATATACCTCGGTGGTCGAATTGGTGAAACGCCCTAGAGTGTAGGGAGGTCCAGGTTCAAACCCTGGCTGAGATAATATTTTTCGCAATAAATTTTCTGTGTTAAAAACACGTTGCCAGTTGTGGTCGATGAACGCCTAATTATTGTTCTTACAATGAGTGCGTTCCGGCAAGACACTGCTACAATTGCAGCGGCGCCATACTTGCATTAGCGTGCATAATCTCAAAATTGTATTTTAATTGTAAGAGTCGCGTTTATCAATTAATTGAAACAAATATAGAAAATATTGAAGATTGGCTCATGAATGACGTATTGTTCCTAGCAATCCTTGAGCAATTATGAAAAATGGCGACCGCTACGGTTGTAGCGGAAAGTTTTGCCGAAACATACTCGTGTATCGCTACAGTAGCGCTATAATAGCAGTGTCTTGCCGCACCCATTTAGATCTCATTGTACCTCGTACTATTGTACTTCAGGTACGTAAGGGAACCACTTGTACTTCCTAAAAAATGTACCATGAATTTATAGACGGTACCTCGAGCGATACCTCCAACTGATCGTTATATATTTATTATTACCTCATATATCTTGTACCTCGTGCTAATATACCGGGGAAAATATCTTCTATCAGCGTGTAACTCAAATCTCAGTTATACTTAAAAAATTGTACCTCGAATTTGGCGGTACTACGCGATACAAGATTAAGAGTGTACGCACGCGGACGCATGTCGAGTATGTGCCTGCTCCAAAGTGGACGCTGAAACGGTTTCCCCGTGTGGAAATTGTTGCAAATGCTGCAAAAATTATACGGCGAGCGTAAAGCGAAATTGACCGTGTAACGCAATTCAGAGTCGCCGTAAGTGTATTATTTGAGAAGGCAAGTTGAGACGAAACAATCGATCGACTTTTGGAAATACGAAGCTATGTTTCAGTCCTTCCATACTGAATAAGATTTAGATCGTCAGAAATGGTAATTGATTTACTAATTAATTAGACACTTACTCATATTAATTATTACATATTATCACGTCGTTGAGTGATATCTTCTCAACATGATTGCCAGTAAAAGGCAATCTTTGATAACACGGCAAACAATGGCGAGGAAGAAAAAGGACTGCTCTACCGCGGAAGATAAAAGGAGACATTTTGTGATGGCTCTCCTCATAATGGGAATAAGTATAGACTGGACGTGTCACAGACGTATAAACACGTGTGTGTCCGTGTGGAAGTACGTACAGACACCACTCCTCGGAAAGTTTTTCACTTTATACGAGCAGTCAGCCTTGAAATCGCGTCCGATGAAACGGTCCGCGGGGACGGACCTTCCGCGGCCAGATACGTTTCCTTTTTCCAGGATACATTTTCTACGTCCACCCACATACGATCGTACGTATACGCACACAGAGAGAACCGCCGCGAACGATAATAAAGAAAATAGAGGTACGAAGGTAGTCTCCTTATACGTCTGGCTAACTGCGGTACCTCGCCTTCGAACCCGAGCGCGATATTGGATCCCATCATTTTTCAAGAGGAGCCGCGCGCGCCGTCCTCCGCCTATCTCTCTTTCTCCGCGTCCGTCCGATTTCAGGATCTCTCTCCTCCCGCGATCCGCGCCGCCATTATTTCTGCCCGGTCAATGGAACGTGGACATATGTGTCGCTATACGTACGGATGGCTGACGAGCGAGGGTCGCCGGGGGTTCGCCGCAAAAGTGAAATACTTTCACTACAATGGCCTTTCGTTTTCCTTTTGTCGCGCGGAATCCGCGAAAATGGATTTTGCGTTGTCGAAAGCGCTTCGATGCCCGCGGCCTCTCGCGGAGAGCCCGAGGTTAGTTACACATGTGTCCGAATGTCTCCTCGCCACTTCGCGAGAATGTAACGGAAAAGTTTTCCGATGTACGGAAAAATATTTTTCAGCGCGATACGGTGGCGCTTTCTGTGCAAAGGAAAAAAAGGGCGCGATGCGCGAGAGCAAACGAAGTCATAACTCACGAACTTTCAGTTCGTCTAACGTCGGATTTGGATTTTTCCGACAAAAATTGCAGAGTATAAATTTAATTTTTTTTTTAGATAGTGAAGTATATAGCAAACATAGCAAAATTATCTCCAAAAACCCTTGAAATTGATAACTGCAATACCGAAGAAAAGATAAAGGTGAATGAAAATGAAACAATGTTTTACGCACATTGCATTCCGTGAAAATTGCAGAGAAATGTTTCTTTTAACTCGCATTCTCAAATTTTCATTCAACTTTTTGCGACTTGCATAATTTTATAACCAATCTCAATAGAGAGGCTATCATCTTGCATTTAATTTGCGTGTCGAAAAATGTCAATACGATTCACAGAATCGGCTCTAATTCAACCTCGCACGGTGTAATGCATTCTTCATCGTGCTGACTGCGCGCGTAATAAATCATAACGCCGCAAGGTCAGAAAAATCATCCGGAAGATCGATCCGCGCCTCGCCTCGAGTACGCATCTCTTCTACGGTTAACCTGATGGCCGGAGTCCAAGCTGGTCTGCGAGTGTAAAGGCGTGCGGAGGTCGTGGAAGAGAGAGAAAGAGCGGCCGGGACGAGAGGAGGGCAGAGAAAAAGGTGGAGGGAGAGATGGCGCACGGCAGGCGCGTGGCTCCCACGGGTCGCCTTGAGCCTCTCGGATCCCGAGAGGGAGGAGACCGAGACTCGAGAAGAGCCAGTCTCTCCTGCGAGACGAACAATTCCCACCTGAGCACGATTTTGAGAGAGAGAGAGAGAGAGAGAGAGAGAGGGAGAGAACTCTCTGTACAATAAAATTTAAATCAGTCATTTGCGAAACTGCATTGGCCATAAGAAGTTAATTTCGAGAAGAATTGAAGGAAAGACGGCTCCAAGAGAAATGAGTTTTCATAGTGTGATTTTAATAAAATGTACATTACCGAGGAGTATGAATTTGTGTCGCTGTTTCAGAGTGTTAAAAGGTTCCAATGCAGTAGTGCGAAATTTTCTTCGAGTTCCGATTCTCTGATATCTCGAGGAGAAGGTACCGAGACGCGATCGATACGACGGCGCGGCTAATTGCCAAACTGGCAGAGAAAGCATCGGAAGAATTCCGCCAGCAGCAGGCCGAGGAAGGCCGGCTACTGAGGTCGAAGGCTAATTACTTTATCCCGACGTGCAGGCTGCGCCCTGTACAAGAGGTTAATGGTCGTCGATACCGAATCGAATGGACCCCGTCCTTCAAAAGCCCGTTTAGCCGATTCGTTCTTGGATTCGCGCGAGAGCTACCTTATTAAATACCACGCGGCGTTATCGATCGTTAACTTCCTCCACGTCCTCCGTCCCGAAGAAGAATATACGTGATTACGCGACTGAGACAATATCGAATTGCTTTACTTACATGCGCAAAATCGCGGTAACGCTAATGAAATTTGCGACGTTTACTGGAACCTATCTTTTCATTGTCATAATATCACATTCTTAATGTACATAGATAAAGTATAATATGCACATAATGAAAGATACTTATTTAAAGCATACATGGCGAAGTCACGTGTTGTAACTTAATTTAAACTAGATTCACTGAAAAGAGATTTACTGGCAATCGAATAATTTATAATAAAATCAAATTCTACCCATCATATATTATAAAATCAATATCTATCCAATAGTACACTTTGGGCCGGTTATTCCAACCTCTTGATAAATTAACTAAAATATATATTACTAATATATAATAATAAGTTAAATCATATGTATGTCTTTGTTCTTCCGTCAATTTAGATAAAGATAAACGTATAATCTAACTATTAATTAGCTTACCAAGAGATTGGAAAAATCGACCCTTAAGGCCTGTGTCCACGATACTAGAACTTGGTTCAAGTTCTAGTTTCGAGAAATGTGTAGCCAATCAACTTGTAGCTAATCCATAAAAGCTGCAAGTGGATTGGCTACACATTTCTTGGGACTAAAACTTGGACCAAGTTCTAGCATCGTGGACACAGGCCTTTAGAAATAAGACAAGTATGCGTTTTACAAAATGGTCATTCCTTCATAATTTTCGTAACGTTTGTTTATTCATAGTCGTTAGAGCAATGGATTTCTACGTGCATTATTCGATTCGGATTCAGTTATTGCTGAAGAATGAGAAATACGAAGTTTCATTCATTCGTCGTTACGAGGAAAGTAAAAATGCCGAGAGAAAAAGAGAAACCGCAAAAGGATCAAACGATATCGTTTCGGGACCTAGCTTTTTTCTCTCTTGGTTTTTCTGCGTTTATTCGATTCCCTTTGTCTCTTAAGCACGATTGACAGCATCCGTTCGGACTATCTAATAAGTAAGGCATGATTTATTTAAAGATGGTACGCTAATTGGAAATACTGCAGAAATGAATTTATTACTAAAATCCATTTGACGGCGAAAAGACTGTCGAGTTTAACACAATATAAAAATAGACGGTACGAAAATGCGATTTTACTGACTCCTACTGGGAAAACTATGGCTGACCAGGTCGTCCAATAACATGTCTGCGGCGGAGGGAGGTGGAATCCTTATGGAATTCCGAAGAAGTTACGACTCTGCAAATGAAATCCGAAACGTTCGCCATCCAATACCAACGATCTGAAATTGTTCGACGGTCTGAAATATACGAGTAATTCGCTGTCCGTGTCTTAACCTTCCTACTTTTTCAGATCTTGCCTCATCGATATCTAGCGGTATCCAACGCGCACGATCGTCAATCGGTTTGTCAGTAACAAGTGACGCAATTTCAATTCTGCTAAGCTCAGTTTTGTGTTCACCAGAAGCACAATAAAGTGTGTTGTAAAATTTCCTGATTTAACCACGCGTACATGTTGCATTTACTTCATTGTAACTTTATACTTGCGATCCGTGTACAAAACAAACTTTGACGGGTGATACGATTTAACGAGAAAGCCTTGTGCGGCTTCTGTTACGAGATCATCTTATCCCGAAAGATAATCGTTCCACGATAATAACGCATGGTTAAATGCGCTCGACGTCGAATGCAGATCGACGATCTCTATATTTCCCAGTGATCCCAATCTCTGAATTTCGTGCTCCTTCAGATAGAGACGGAGGCAGAAACGCGAGGAGCTTTAAACCGCGTGGGTGGTCAATGGACGATTCGCGGGGCTCTCCGTAGATCCTTATGGTTTACGGTCATATCTGCCTTCGCGTATGGTGGTGGTATGGTCGACCATAGCGGCCTACGTTCGTATAACTCGACGACAGAGAACAAGAGAAGGAGAAGGAGAAAGAGAAAGAGAAAGGAGGGCGCGTCGAGGTGGGCAGAGATCTCGCGTGGCTCTGTCTGTGTATCGCGCCGTATTCGCAGTCACCTTTGACCCCGCCCGATGTCTCTCTCTCCGTCTCTCGCTCTCTTCCTCTCGTTCGCCACCTCTCCTCTGTCCTCGCAGCCGTTCCCTTCCGTCGTTCATCCTAGCTCGCTGCGGGACCATGCGCCTTCGTTGCGCCAACGATCGCGCTGCCGATATCGGTAATTACAGCCTGCGAAACTTGCGTGCGCCTTCTTCTCCTCCTCCTCCTTCTTCTCTCCTCCTGCTGCTCTTTCTCCTTCTCTCCGCGCTTTCGTCTCCTATCGTCCTAGCTTGTCCTTCCCACCTCCTTCTTCTTTTCCTCGACGCGTTATCTTTCATCCTCGTATTGCGGAACGGACACGGCGAAAAGTACTTTGAAGAGACAAGAATTGTGAAGCGACTGCTCTTTACCCGTTTTAACTACTTAATCTATAAATGTCATTATTTCTGACGAGTAGCGGCATTCACGATGAGAAATTATAGATTTCACTATCCGGATATAAATCAGGTCCACCAATTACTGTCGCTTTGACTGAAAGTGCTAATAAAATTAAGTTATGCTTATTTACGTAGCGGTATTAACAACGAAGACGATCTTATTCTATTTAACTAAGAGTCTCCTGCCAGGAGATGTACGCGTTTCTGATCAATTAAAGGACACCGAAATCTCTACTATATGAACGCGATGGAAAATTGATCCTCCTCGCGATATAGCATTAATCGTCTCTTCAGATATCCTTCCTAGGATAGGCGTATCCCGCACTTACGTATGTAATCGTATTCTAATGGAGTCACCTTGTACCGGAATATCGCGCGCGGCGTGCGCGATACTCAAGGTCCGGGACGATGGCAGATGTTGCGACAAACCTCATACATTCGCTGTATCTCTCTTAATGAAACAGCCGCGACAACACAGCCGCGAATCTTTCTCTCGGCGGCGGCGTAACGTCAGCTCGTGACAGGCGTAATTACAACAGCCAAGGTGCGCCGCTCTTATCCCCTAATCGTGCATCCGCGATCGGCCGATCCGACAACGAGCGGCCGTCCCGCGGTGCTGCCTCGGTTAATTGCATCTCGTTTGTCGCGCCTAAAGGACACCTTTCTTCCCTCTTTATTTTCGCCGCGCTAATTACGACGGACGCGACGTAACAGCGTGTTCTCAATTCTACAGTCGGCTCGAACTCCTCACAAATTAATCGTGAAATCGCGATTTGAAAATTTGATTTTTGCTAGCGAAGCATTGCGTTAACGGGGAGAGATAAGAAATATTCATGTTATAAGGAGAAAACGTGATCAATTAATCCACTTTTCCCGGGCAGAACGTCTCTCATTTTCTTCTTATCGTTGTGATTTTACCGCTGCAAACAGACGCGAGCGCGTCGTAAGTCTCCGATCTCCATTTCAGCCTCAAAATCACGATAGGACGCCAGGAACGATCGCGATAATTACCCGCGCGATGAATTATTCCTTCGCGAGACTGCAGCACTCGCAGAAACGCCAAAGTGATCTCTCTCCGCGCGGTGCACCCTGTATAATAATAACTTCGGTGCTTACGACTAATTACTTTCCACGTCGTTTACCTTTCCCGCTTTATTTCCGCCTTTGTCGTTAATTTAGTCCGCCGACAGCCGCGGGCGCCTAGTAACAATCACAATTTTTGCCGTGCAACTTCGTATGCCACCCTTACGACGCAGCGTCGTGTAATAAATTCCGTCGGGCGACTTTCAAGTGGCTTTCATTTTTTCCACGTATTTTAGAGGACCTCGCGATTAATATAAAAAATTAATTAGGAAGAATTTTTCCATTGTAATCGTTTTTACGTGTTTTTATAAAAATGTTCTGCTGATTTCAGTTTTCATTTTATGTACATCTATGATCGGTTGATAGTTTTGATATTTCATTTTTATCGCTATAATAATTGTAAAAAAAGAGCTCTAGTCCTTCTATACAGAACGTAAAAAAGTCATTATACAATGATTACTAAACTAATGCTAGAAAATGACTTTTGTAACTTCTAAGTTAAAGTCAATAACAGTTTTGGCTTATAGACGAACAGCTAACTGAATTCTTGTCACGCGTGAGAAAGGCCGTCGGTTCTTTCTGTCCATTTCCAAGCTCGGTACCCCACAGGGCAAATCACATCTTGACATTTACATACTTGATACGTACATATTGCATAATAGGATTGATAGGTACATATCTCACGAACTTTCGCAAAGTTGCCGGTTCGCACGTTCACCGGGAAAGAAGTTTCGGCGAGACGGCCGGTCTGCCTCCAGCCTCCTCGTCCAGGACGAACAGCTGGATGAGCAAACCCCCGTGTAGTCACGGGACACGGACGTCCACCTAACGTGTCGCGACATCCGACACTGAGGTCTGAATGGAAAGGCATTGTCCCGCAACATTGTAACGACCCGATCGAACCAGTATCGTAACGGTCGAACGACTCTCGCAGCAGCAGCAGCGGCGACGGCGGTGGCGGCGGCGGTGGTGGTGGCGGCGGCGGCGGCGACTATCGCGAGAAATTGTTTCGCAAAGTAGTTCGCACAGGTGGTGCCAGGATGATTCCCGATGGTCTTGCTTTGAGACGTTTCCATTCTCGAAGCCCCCGGCCCCGTTCCCCTCGCCGTGTTACTCGGTGTCCCGCAATCAGCGTCGTTCTCACCATTGTTTAGGACGACGGTTCTCAAACGCGTCTCGACTTTCTTCCCCGGCACTGATTGCGAGGATACGAGAGTGATTTGGGACGCGCGAATCGCGGGCTCCTCTTCCTTCTCGCCTTCTCTCTTTCGGTCCTTGATAGTCTCCCCGCGGTTTGCACTCCAGGCTTCGTCGTCGCCGAGGATTGCGAGAGCTTGTATTTTTCTGACGGCCGCCGGCGGTTGTGTTCGAAAATCCTTTTCATCGTCGACGTTAAATGACGGGCGGTATAAGCGGAGAACTTGACAGGCGCTCTTTTCCAAACGCATGCGAAAGATTGCGAAAGCTATTCTTATTTCTTCCCCGTACACGGAAAATATGATAAAGAACGAATGAAATTTAAATTTCATTTAAGTCCTTCCTTTCTCTGTCCTTTTGCACAGGTGAAAGATTTTATAGGTCGCAGCATTAAATGTAACTGTTACGGACGATCGATGTCGACGCAATTTATAATACAGGATATGTAATCGAGAGGATACAATGGGCGGGTTCGATAGATTTTATCATATACATGAAAATATAAATAAAAAATAATCTGCCAACGGATATAGCTGTTATGATAATTTTCCCAGGCGTGTAAAAAAAAATTTTTGTACTTTACGCGACGAATTCACGTTCGAGTCTGCATTCGTTGAACCGAATCAATATTTAAATGCAGTCGCCTCGCCCGCATCCCGGCTGAAATCAAATTTTATCTGCATTTATACTTTTTCCGCGGGACTCGAGCGCAAAAGCTACATTCATATTCGGTAAAATGTAATTTTCCCGTCTTGTGGGCCGGCGCTTTGCGGCTTTCACGTTTAACGATGTCATACACGTCACAGAATCGAGACAATAAAATTCCGCGTGTATACACGTCGCGCTTAACAGCTAATAATTTAATTTCCTTTTGTGTTCAGACGTGATAAAGTTTCTCTTTTTACCCCAGCTTTTCTGTGTCGCAGATCTTCCGTCGTGTGTAGTTTCAAATGCGAATGGATACTTCCAAAGTAATAAGCTCCTTAAATGTTCATGTATAGATTAAATTAAAAAAATCTATATTAACAACGAAGCACTCTAGAATCATTTTTTATATCACGTTTTTGATTTCATTAATTGAACTTACGTTTACCAGCCATTTGAAATTTCCACGAATATTACTTATCGAAAATCACAGCCACTTAATATCTACATTTTCGAACTGATACATTGATTTTTCTCTCGCCGTCCTCCTAAGTGTAATGATGAACGGTGGTTTACGGCTTTATAATGCTCGGTTAGACATTGGCGGTTTCGTGTCTACAGTTCGTTCGGGAAGAGCCGCGACCGGGTGGTCGGATCTCCCGCTTTGCCTCTTTTCTTCTTTCCTAATTTCTTCTGTCCCTCTCGTCGCCGTTTCGGTTCCCTGCCCTCTACATGATTGCCCTTATTATGAGAGTTTGTACCACTTCTTGCGCAGGTGACTGTGTGTGCGTATATGCGTGTATATATATGTGCTTTATGCCGCCGCGTGGACGATGAAATTTCTCGGTTCGAGAAATTTACGAGCAGCCCGAGAGCCGTCGTTGCCTCTTGTGTTTCTTGCGTCGATCTTTGCCTCGTTTCGGGCTGCTTGATCAGCCGTACTCCAGCTGAGAACTACCTATAATAACTTCATCCACGGTTGCTCATCCTTGACCGTGTAATTCGCAGTGACTCGATATTTTCCAAGGAAAATCAATTTCCCGGCATAGCGCGGTTAGTCTTTACCGCGGTACATTTCAGCACAGTTGTGCGAAATCTGCGAACTGGATCTTACACCAAGTGTACAATTTAGTTAACCGTGACATATTATTATGAACGCTTATATCGGGATAATATTTCAGGGATTACTTATTAAAGTACATTAACGTGTGAGAGCGAAATGTTTGAGTCCGCGTTCAATTAAATAAATAATTTATGAGCTTGCAATAACCGTGTCCCGTAAACATTTACTCGATCTCTATAATATTTTTTCCTTTTGAAAAGACCGTTTCATTTACTAATAAGCTAAATACAAGCTATACGTTCTCCTTAACGTAGCTGTGCAATGTAGCGGCATGGATGCTACGTGGTCGCCACGTGGTCTGGGAAGTAGCTGCGCGCACGTTGCGGTATATGTGCAGCCGAAACTTGGTTGGCAAACGACTTTGCGGCTTGGCTAGAGATATCTCGATTCATCCGCGGTAGATAACCCCCTCTCCCCTCGACGAGAGTCGTCCTTTCGTTGCATGCATTCGATCGTTACGATTACTGTTCGACGAGGAAACTTCCGGTAACTATCGCACGTGAATATCTCCGACTATTCGGCGCCATAGTCGGCGTCCAAGAGACGTTGCGCGAGTCTGCAGCCTGGCACTCGTGATTAGTTCCCACGGGTGCCTTCTCCACCTCTCGCGGCCAACTTCGAATTCGCTCAACACGCTCGTATACCCGTTTACCGGAAAATACTTGAGTGGCCCGTAAGGAAATTTTAGCGATTATCATATGCAAGTTTGATTATACGAGAGTTCTATCGCGCGGCGAAAGCGCCGGGATTCTTAAACAGCTCCCAGTAGCTGATTTGCGAATCTCCTCCAATCGGATCTTTAATGAGCTATCTCTAATCTTTAAACAATAAATTGCACAAGGCGTGAAATCAAAATTTCGGAGGAACGACCGATATAAGAGCCAAAACAGGATGTTAGTGTCCAAATTATTTTAATTTTTTAATGTATTGCTAAAAATTGAGCTCAACCAGGGTTTGAACTTGGACTTGCCTACTCGCTGGGCGGGCGTCTCACCAATTTCACCACCGAGGCATGTAATATTTGTCTAATCTTTAAGGGGATGCTGGAGTGATTCTGTTTAGGAGCAAAAGGTGCCAAAAGTGTAGAATCACTCCAGCATCCCCTTAATGTTGAGTTATGAAACAAGGGGGCGTGTCTTGTTGGCTGTTAAAAGCGCTGTTCTTGAAGATGCAAATCTTTCGTCGCATTATTTCTTCGTTTATATTTGGAATGATCTTGTTGCACGTTGAGAACTATGACGAATTAATTGTCGATCAATGCGTTAATTCTTTTCTCGTTAATTTGCAATACGAGCCCAGTCATGGGCGTAACGTTGTGCGGGACGCGACAGCAGCGGATTGGCCCGGTTCTTTTTAAATGCGGCGATGAAAAACCGCTACACAACGCGGACGCACAACTGCCGCTGTTTTTCGAAGTTTACTTTATGTAATGCGGTATCGCGGCCGGCATCACGGTAGGTCGTTAAACACGCGGTAGTCCGTTTTTATGGCTGTTCCGGTGTACGAACACTTTTTGATATTTGAATCTCATACTTTATACTTCCTGCGATCGTGAGTTCCCAAGGCCGCGTTTCTTTTATCGCGATTTAATCTTGCCGCGGCGTAGTGGTCTAATTACTCAGTCGAATTCTTGTCATTTGTATCTTCAATCTCGCAAGCACTGCTTTGAAGTTCAGTCACGGCCAGAAATAATATCCACGTAGCACGATAACTTCAGTAGAAATTATGCATTATACAAATGTATTTCCTTTGCGATAAAAAAAAGTTAACAAGAGTTTTCTGCTGCACTTATTTCCGTGTCTCTCATTTTGAACTGGTCATAACACACAACACTTAAGAAAACTATTTTAGAGACGAATTTGGTTTTTTTCTTTTTTTTTCAGGGATTTTCAAAATACTTTATTTCAATTCTCGACAAACATTTATTTAGAACGGAACTGCGAAGACGGAAAAATTCGTAGCTCGCGTTGCCGCATTTGGGTCCCGCGGCGTCGTTACGCGGCCGCCTTCCGAGGAGAGCCGTGCCGCGTCCCGACGGTGCTTTCAGCGCTTAAATGACCGGCGTTTAAGGTAGCCCGAAAGGGGGAAGAGCGCATGTACGAAATATATACAACGCGGCCTCACCTCGAGATCCTTATCGTGGAAGGGTTATGCCCCCGCGCGCGGTCAGTCGACTCCGCGCGCAGTCAAAGAAGAAAAACGCGATACGATCTCGTTCCGGCCGGCGGGTCGCCCCACGGAGCCCGTTTCTCTCTCGTAATTACGAAATTGCCTCTTTGAAAGATCCGCTCCGCGCGTCCGCGCGGTCGATTCTCTCTATTTTCTTTTCCCTCATCGGCGTCGTTACCCATCGTCGTCCTCCTCCTCCTCCTCCTCAGGAGAGAGAGAGAGAAAGAGAGAGAGAGAGAGAGAGAGAGAGAGAGAGAGAGAGAGAGAGAGAGAGAGAGAGAGAGAGAGAGAGAGAGAGAGAGAGAGAGAGAGAG
>NW_011967232.1:1164399-1201017 GCF_000949405.1 Vollenhovia emeryi | reverse complement strand
AGAGAGAGAGAGAGAGAGAGAGAGAGAGAGATCGTTCCCGCCGCCTTCTCCTCCCATCTCTCGCACTCCTTTTTCCCTCGGCGTCATCGCGAAATCGGCAACGCATTATCCCATCCTCCCTCCTGGCTCTCTCCTCTCTCTTTCCCTCGCAGGCTGCAACCGAACACCCCTCTTCCTACTCACCTCGCGTTTTTATTCCTGATCGCTTCGTCCTCCTCCCGGTCGCCACGCCGCGAGATCGACCCCGTCTCGCTCAGGTTACCGCGATAGGTAATTTTAACGCCCGGCCGGTCTTGCCGAACGACTTCATCCAGCGGAACGGCTGTCGCGGCGCGGCGCGGCGCGGAGTGGCGTCCACGATCGATGCCCAAACTCGGGATCGACGCAGCACACTCGTTTACCTTCGTCGTCGTCGGCCCTCCTCTTGTCGCCTACGAGCCACCCGGTGCTTTTGTTCGCCGAGACTAAAGCCAACGGCACACGATACTATTTTTCCTACTGGATTGCTTGCGACAGCCAATCGAGAATCAATCTTAAGCCCGTATCAGACTACGGATCGAGATTGAGATTAGATTGAAATTTCACCAATTAGAGTAAAAGTTACTAAACTTGAGATTAGTAAACTTTACTGTGATTGGTCAAATTTCAATCTAATCCCAATCTCAATCCGTAGTCTGATACGGGCTCTTTAAATTATCTGATCTAAAACTCTGCCTCCTTAGTGGCTCTCGCAAGCAATCCAGTAGGGAAAAATTCGTGTGTCGTTGGCTTTAATCTCCTCTCACAATTGGGGAACTGTACCTTTACACCTATAATAAATTTACTCATGAAAACTCATATCTAAACCTTGATTAGCTCGCTCCTTAATCATCTTTTAATTGACACCATTAAATTATGTATCGAATATTAATTGAAAACTAAATTCGGCCGCTTTGCCTCCTCACATTTAAACGTAACCCAGCTTCGAGGATCCTCTCGATCCTTTTCCAGAGAAGACATTCGAAAAAAAGTCTACGAGCATTTCTTAATTTACTTGTCCGAACAGTAAAGAAACGAGATAATTTTGCAATTTATTAGAGAAAGTATCAGTTCGTAATTTTAAGCGGCCGTTTCTTGCTGAACAAAAATGGACCGCGGAACGATCAGGGCATAATTAATTAAAATTATATAGAGCCCTGTTAATATTGCAAGTATAATGAATACTAAGCACCGTGAGAAACGTTATTATTATCATAGACGCATTTGATATTACTGCGTAAATTTTAAACGGGTACCCGCCATTATACCAACTATAACCCAATGAGACGATCAATTATCGTCTTAATCGTTTCCGCGCTAAGCGAATACTTAACGATATCTTGGTACAATATTTAAAATTCATCTCTAACGTCGCCGCGGCTAATAAAGGAAAATCGAACGATCTCCCGGCACATTGGTGTGCCGAGAAAACGAACGGGGGGTACACAATCGTCTTTTGGTTGCAAAGGTAAATCGCTAAAGCTAAGACTCCATAGATGCGGTAACGCTTGCGGCAATACGAGTCGATCAATCAGTAGCTTGCCGCAAGCTTCCTGCGCTAAAATAAAAATCTTTTAACAACGTCAGTGTTTTTTTTACCATACCTGGCATTTTTTAATAATACAGAAAATTTATTGCGTAAAATATCACCTCAGCCAGGGTTTGAACCTGGATTTCTCTACACTCTGGGCATCTCACCAATTCGACCACCGAGGCAGATGATAATATTTGTCGCAATGACAGTATAAAGATGTAGGGAGGTCCAGGTTCAAACCCTGGGTGAGGCAATATTTTTCGCAATAAATTTTCTGTATCATTAAAAATGCCAGGTACGGTCAAGAAAACACTGACGTTGTTAATTATCGCCGGCGACATTGAAGAATTCTTATTATTAAAAATCTTTTGATTCGCTGCCGCACGCGTTGCCGCAGTTCAACGCGTTTATGGAGTCTTAGCTTAACCTCGGTGTGCGGAGGTCCGCGAGAATTTCCCCCTGCCGAACGGACCCTACACCTGTTTCGAAGGCACCTCTTCGTTCCCCGCTGCCACGCGGGTCACGCTTCTTGCACTTCTCGCTCCTCTTCTGTATCTCCTCCCCTCCCCCGCCTATAATTCTTACCGTACTCTCTCTCTCTCTCTCTCTCTCTCCTCTCGCTGCTCCCGCTCGCCGGTTTCGCTCCTTTCCGCACTCCTTTTTTCGTGAGCCGTCGTCTCCGTCTGCCTCCGAGGAGAGTTCGAGGCCGTCCCACGTCCGCGGTAATCCGGCTAATTTCGACGAGTTCCCAAGGAATGAGCTGAAAGAAACAGGTGCCGGGGGCAGGGAAAGATGGACGAGATTCGGTCGAATCGTGACGTACGACGCGGGAGAGAACGACGAGGACGACGACGATGGCGTTGGCACCTACCGCACGGGTTTAATCGCGCGAGAAGCAGCGAATCGCTCGGTCCGAGGACTTGGCGAACTTCGGAAGTTTTAACGGCGCCGTCAATTTTGCACGATAACATTTGAGTTTCCGATATTTTATACGCGAGCGGCTCTGTTAAGCGAAGTGTGCGCAAAAAGACCGGGCGATCGGACAGCGATCGAAGCGGCGCGATAAATTTTTTTAATCGACCTTAAATTTCACGCTGCATTATTATTCAAATCATCTAACGCAGGGGCAATTTTTACATAAACTTCATCTATTAATTCTCTAGTTGATCTTTTGCAATAAAAATGCTGAGCGATGAATCTTTTCTTTACAGAACGTTAATTCCCAGAATATTAAGTGTCAAAATATTTCAGGGCAGAAATTGTCAAATTTTTAAGTACATTGTTTACTTCACACTGTCCGCTAGATGTAAATTCTAGTAAAAAATAGTAATTTACAGTAAATTAATTAGATAATTCTGGTCATACCGAGGGGAAAACCGCTGACCAAAAGCATGTACAATGCCTACTAGAGGCCTGAGCAGAATGGCTGTCTTGTATTCGTAAGTCACAAGACAGTTATTGTGCGTTTAAGAGACAAAGATTTAAAACATAAAACATAAAGTGTCTTAAGAGTACAAGACAGCCATTCTGCTCAGGCCCTAATGTCCAGTGGCTTAATCTTATTACCTCATTTTATATTATTTTACTTTGTGTTATCTTTTTAGATTGTTTCTGATGCCCCAGCAAGGCCAAACAACACCCACTAATGTCCAAAAAATACTTAATAATGTCTAGTAATGTCCGAAATCTGTACAATGCACTCGACGGCTTACCCCTCGCGTTATACTGACCATGCTTCCTACAATGTTGCTTTCACTTTTCGCGGCTATATAATACCGGAAGGAAATAGCCACGTGGCCGGCTCGCGTAACACGAATATGATACCTGATCGATGCCTCGATCGAATAGCGGAGGCCAAGAATGGCGAAGTACGCGTCTCTACGATACTGGGAAGAACCGGTGTGACAAGGCTTCCAGTATCAAATATCTAAAGAGGGTTGGTATTAGTTTTCTCGGCGAAGGTTCTGGCCGAACAAACTTTACATTGCGATTTATCCCTCGAGAAAATTTACTCCCTTTCTTACGCGTTTGAAACTTGATATAAATGATGCCGTGTCAACGTCATATTATTTTCTGTTTCACGTTCCTTTCATTTCGATAAACATAATTTCTACTTTTTAATGCATTTCTGTGAAATTTGAATTTTGTATTAAAGTGAGAGAACAGAAGAGAGGAGCGGAGAGAGAGAGAGAGAGAGAGAAAGAAAAAAATAAAAATGTTAACTTTATAGTCTAGCACGATATTTATCGTCGCATACGAAATTGACAATATGACGCCTTAAAAATGATGTCGCGCAAAGTTGTCGCGACTATATTTTCTACAGATACATGCGCAAAATATGGGACGTCGTAGCTACTTAAGAAGTACGACGCACTTTGGTGTAAGAGAAATACGGAAAGCTCAACCTCGAAAAATATATAAGAGGGCCTCAAAGTGGAGAAATATATTTCCGTAAATTGATCGTCGAAAGGTACAGCATATTTGACTTGTAATATAATAATAAATTAAACTCGATGAAAACTACTCCCGCATAATTACATCTGATATAAGTTCAGCCGAGCAATAAAAAATGCATAAGAGCTAATATTTAATTTGCGTGAAGAAACTTTCGCCGTGCTCTTCCTATTACTCGTCAGCGTAGCTCGTTTTTCACTTCTTCAAAAAGTTCCGTACCTCTCGGCCCGCTCTTAAAATTTATATAATCAAAAGTTGAAGAGCAAATATAGATGAATAAAGTAGGTAAATTATACTATCTATTTCGTTCGTACTACATTATTTCTTGAAAATGTACCATTTATTCGTTTCCTTTATCTTCCGCCCTGAATATTTTCTAAGATGACGAGATACGTACATGTTAAGAAGCAACGTGTACGATTTAATTTGACCTAACGAGAGTAACGCGAAGATAATTGTTTCACACGGGACACACAGTCAAGCGTACACGCACACGTGCCTGTATCGAAAGTATATGTGCATACTGTCGCTATAGTAGCGCACATCCTTCGTCAAACCACGCATCACCGAAGGGGTTAATTTAATCCGACCTAATGATCCCGTGAGCGTTTTTCGTGGCTCGCTCGAGGCCGGCCGGTACCGCTCGCGCGCTACGCCGCGATGCAAATAACCGGCGTCGCCGCGCCGGTGTGGTGTCTCGAGGCGTTTCCGCAGCTTCCAGGTGATTAATCGGTCCCGCGTGCAAGTGGACTACCTACACCACCTCGGCCTCGCCGAGGCCGAAGAGGTTTGTATACCGGCGCAAAGGAAACAGGACCGTCCGGGACGGACGGGTGATTATTTCGCGAGGATCGCTCCGTCATCGCAGAAGGCGGCACTTCTGATCTGCCTCCGGTACGGGGACCGGGGGCTTCCCATAATCACCTACGATCCTCTCCTCGCGGCGGGAGCGATCTCACCGGCAGCGACGAATCACTACGGAGAAGAGCCGAGAGATGGGAGAAATCGGCGACTGGAAGCCGCGGCCTAGTCCGCGGCGCGGCAAGGTCGCAAATTCTTTTGTTCCTCTTCGTCTTTCTCGTCTCTTCTGCTTCTCTCTCTCTCTCTTTCTCTCTCTCTGCGTCTTCTACTTCTCTCTCGTTCGCGTTCTTCTGCCTCTCCTTCGTAACACATCGTGTTGAAAATCATATGATTCTCTCGCTAATTTTAAAGCTATTTCAGCCAGGAATTATAGCGTCTATAGAAATTTTATTTCAGCAAGCATCACATTTGGAGAAATGTAGTGATGCTTTATAATTGCTCAACATTTCAATGTTAGAAATACACAAAGTAATGTTTTACTTTAACTTTTTGTTGATCTGATGTAGGATAAGATTATCGGTGCATTTTAAATTGCTTAATATTTGTAAAAAATATTCCGTTCATATAAATTGCTTCGTAATAATTTGTAGACTTTATTCTTCTCGATAGCAGATGGCAAATTCCGATTATGCGGGCTTTGTAGATTATTTCAATACTCTTTTAAGTAGTTGTCGACGAATTTAAATATGTGAACACTCATAAAAAGCAACACAAAATAAGTTCCACATTGCATTTTTTCCAGAATTGCCAATTAAAATGCACGTTTCCATCTCCATATATTTTTCATTATTCCATTATATTCGTACATTAATTTAAAACTTAATTACAAAGAGAGCGAGAGAGAGAGAGGGGGGGGGGAGAGGGTGTATTTCACTTTTAATATCAATGAGTTTTAAAGAAAGATACTCAGAGAATATTATAATATTCTGAAATCGTCTAAAATTTTACTAAACGTTAAAAAATTTCAAACATCAGAGAGACATCTTGTCCCGATTTCAGATATTTTCGAAAGATATTTGAAGATGTTTTTAGAGCGTCTTATTTAAGATCACTTTTAAACATTTCATAGCAAAGCTATCAGGAAACCCGTTAATAGAAAGAAAAACACGAAAGCTAACAAGCCGGAACTGTACTCGGTAAATCCGACATATCGGTAAATTTAATATTGTGTCATTTAAAATCTATTACTAGGTAAAGTTTCCGACTACTCTCGATGTCCGTCTTCATTTCCTTTTCCTCTTTCGTCCAAATAGCTGGCTTTTCATTCGTCATATCCAGCAGCAGTTACTTCTGGTCTTCAGCGGTACTCGACCTTGCCTCCTTTCTCTTACTCTTCCTTTTTATGCCACCGACTTCATATTATTCCTCCTCCACACCTCGTCCGCGGTCGTCGGCGGCCGCTCTTTTTCATCTTCGATATTCGTCCGCTCTCGGTCCCTTTAGCTGAAAACCGATGCTATTACCTTCCCGGATAGGAACGGACGCGGGGAGACTGTTCGGGCGCGAAGGGAGCGCTTTTTTCTTTACGCTTCTTTTACACACGGACAGTACGGTTCGGCCATTAAGAGCAAATCGTTGGCACGCAGGAGAAGTAGAAATGTTACCGACTTAACCTCTCGTTAAATGTCTTTTTGCCTTCTTTAATCGTCCCGTCGCTTTTGGACGGCCGCGCTCTAAGAGCAAACAGTGCGTTGAAGAGCGCTGGCGATCACGCGTCCCGTCTATTTGCCGTTTCTGCAATCGTAACAAGACCACCAATGCGACGCTTACTAATAATAGATATTTGTAAATTTCAAGTCGCACTTATGTTTGAACGACGTTCTGTCAACAAAGTATTTACGAAGATATTACGTTTCAAAGTAAACCTTAAATATAACGAAAGCATAAATAGACAATTAGGAGAGGCGTACGGTTGCATGAATATTTTGTTTCGCATTTGATTTTAAATGGATGCTGATAAACATGATTAAAACATTGCCAGTGAAACGGATTTCCGACGAGATTAACATTTAAATTAATCACAGAATCTTGCACATGACGCGCGTATTTACGGCTGCACGATGAGAGATCGATAAATTCGATTACACGTGTTGTAATTCCATGCCACGCACGTGCGGTACAGCCCTTATGTCTACAGCCCTATTGTCTAAGCATAAAGGGATCTGCGATTTTCTGCTCGACGAGCCTCGTTCTTTGGGGAGAGGAGGAAGACGGATATGCCGCAAGGTAGATGAGGGAAATAGAATCACCTGCGAAGAAAGGCGCTGGAGAAAAGGGCGAGAGCTGAAGTGGCGGAAGAAGAAGCCGAAACGGACGGTGGAGCAAGGGAGAAACGCGGAAGCGATTAACGAACAAGTCTCATAGGAAGAAAACGGAATGCATTTTCGGCTCCGCGGCGAATTCTCGGCCGCGCGCGGCAATACCAACTTTGATTGCCAATCATTTCTCACAGCGACCAGGACGGTCCCATCCACTTTGGTGGCGGCGAAGCTCCTTCATCCGACTAGTCTAGCGGCACCTTCGTTTATATCCGCGTGTCGGGGAAAATATGGAGGCTACTTGTCGACAAGTTGGCGAAAATATTAGTTTGGCACACCTACTTATCCCTACCTGCCTGCGTTCAACGCCTATTTCAACACCTGCTCTTCGTGGCGAAGATACTCTAGAACCCCCGCCCTTATGAACCGTCAAATCGTTTATCCTCCTCGCGCGCCATCGCGTACTAAATCGATCGTAGATCCATTTTCTCGTAGTCGAGATACGCGGCGGATCGGAACCCATGATAAAGCGTAAACGTCTGTTTTATCGCAATGGAATCACGATTATCTTAGATGAATGATTATCTCCGTCTCTCCGAGCAATCTTTCTTTCTCCCGAAAACAATTTTTTCCTCAACGTCGTGATATCATAAACAAGTAATGTGAAATTCAGTGGAAGCGAAATTTGAAATAAAATGAAAATTATTGAATGCATAAAATGCGCGAGATAGAAATAAATCCTCAAGAGCAAAGTAAATTTAAAGTCACCTGCGTTTTACATTATTACATTATTCATCGATTCTATCGTCAAATATCTAAACGCACGTTAGGCGAACTAATACACTGTTTGTATTTTTTTTAATATCACGTAATATTTAATGAAAAATTGAAGAATGGGAATAGACTTTAACTCAACTTTAACTTCGTCTATTCTTGATATTCAATCAGAGTACGGCCGAACGTCTTGCCGTAAATACGAAGTAAGAAATCTTTTACTCCTCCCTCTCTTCCCCCCCTCCCCCCGACGTGGACCTATTAAAAACTGAATGGTCCTTCCTATTCTTTTCGAGATAACGACCTTAATTAAAAAGTTTGCCGCTTGTATTCTCGGAATTTGCAGAATGAGTTACCGCCCTACAGACCATCGCCCCGAATTGTCACTAAATATCGATTTCCGAGCAAAAAGAAGGGAATTAGAGGCTTTGTGGAGGAAAGGTACTAGATATGCTTAATCTCTTTGATAATGAATCAAAACTCGATGACGAAAGTAACTGATTTTCACGAAAGTGGTAAAGTGCGAAATTCGGCGAAACAAACAGCAGACACGGTGCAAAATCGGACGTGGCATTTTTATTTTCTATGCCAGTGTGCATCACGCTCGATCTTCGAGTGAGAAACTAAGTCAACGTGACGTTCGAGAGTAAACTCGTTTGCGGCGTGGAGCATCTTGAACGTCGCACAGTCCATTCAAGTGCCTTATGTAGTGGCGGAGTCCGAAGGGGAACGAGAAGGAGAGCTTTGAGGGCGAGGACAGAGTATGAGACGGGGAGAAAGGGGGAGAGGGGGGGGGGAGAGAGAGAGAGGTGGAGGTGCCAGCGACTCTTGCCGCGGCGTTCTCAGGCGAACCATTAAACCGTGTCGTCTTCGCGGAGGAGTCATGGGATCACCCAAAGTAAACCTCACGGCTTACGATCTTCTCTATCTGCCTCCACCTTCCGCTTCCCGCTCCCGCGACTTCTCCTTGTTCTCCACGCTTCAACGCCCTTCTGCCTGGCCCCGCTATTCCCGCTCTCTTCCTCGAGGACCTTTACCTCGGCTACTATCTTCTCCGTTCTATCGCGACGCAGACCGCCGACTGCTGGTAGCTGTCGATACGACTAAACCTTCATTAATCTGCAATCGACTATCACGGTGATATTGTACGTCTCGCGCGATTAACTCTTCCACAAGCGAATTAGACCGGGTATCGATCGTCACCGAGGGGCCGCTTCTCAATATAACGAACATTTCGCGCGTCGCTCTTGGCGGACCACAGTCTCGCTTTACATCATTTGCGCTTCAGAAATTGCGGTAGAATATTCTGTTTGCCAAGCAAACAAGATCGGAAAACATTTTTTTTTCCACGTTAAGCAGACAATAGCTATATCGCGGTACCGGCGAAAGATTCGCCTCGTTACATTAATAATAGCAGGACAAGCAATGTGTCGCTTGTGCATGCTTTTTTTTTTACAAAGGTATTGTGCTCGTTTAGTCTTGCACATTCTTAATCTTTAACAAAGTACAAATTGATAGATCTTATTTTCATTGCTTTGTTTGCGATTAATGCAAATATAACTCGAATACGATATCCTTCACCCGCAGCCTTGAATGCAAAATTGTTGGATATTTAGTGATGAATAAAGAGCTGAACATTCTAGTATACTTCCATGAGATTGCCATATCAAACGAAACGAAGACAAAAAGCCACGCTGCGAGACATATCCCGAGAAGATAATACATTCCAATGCATGCACATATGAATTACGATGTTTGTATGAGTAATTTTTGTAGGATCATAAAACGTCAACTATAAAGCTTTTCCATGTGGGGGTTACGGAGGAATATAGAATTGGATTCGTCTTCTATGATAATAAACCAACGATATTTCGTATCGTTAAAATAAATTTCACGTACATGTCTTACATCATTAATAACGATTGCGTGACGTCCATACTTTGTTTCTCGATCGCGTAATTTTTCCAATGTAACTATTAAAGATATCCCTCTGATCGCCAACGTCTTATTTCTGACGTTTGTTTTCCGCGCTACTTTCGTCGATGGGGCATCGATGATCGCTACGAATTCTTCAAGTTTTTACGAACATTTCGGCGGCTCCGGGCGGGTCAGGGGTGTTCTTCTATCCTTCTTGGCGCTATCCGGCTCGAGAGCGTGGCTGACCGGTGTGATTTTTCATTCCGACACGATGGGTGAGGGAGAAGGGCGCTCCGCGGCGAAACGAGAAACGAGACCCGTTGAGGGAGAAAAAGAGGGAGCGAGACCTCCTGGCTACTCATGGAGAACCCGATTTCGCCTTTGGTGAACACACCGACGGCGACCTAGCCGGGAGAAACCCGTGATAGGTCGGTGAGTCCGGAGGAGAAGCCTGCCACCCGCGCGTCGATCGCGGGACAAAAAAGGCGAACTATTAAGTCGGCCCCCGGGAGAACGCTCCCGGGACGGGAATCCTGGCGAAGGTTGTTCCCCCGGTGGGAGGTCCCTGCTATCCGTTCCTGCCGCCCGAGCCCACGGACTGTCTTCCCTCAACTTCGGCAGCGATATGATAATAGACATCGCGGGGTGCGATTAACATACTTGCATCGTCGACGAATCTATGGACGACTGTTTGTTGCGTCATTCGACAATGTCGCTTCTACAGTGATGAAAGTTAGACCCGTCATTTTTTATATATATTATTTTACGTTCTTTTTGAGGTGTTTTATTATTTCATTAAACACGACATTTTCTTTTATGACGAGGTTACTATTGGCAGCGGATTTCAATGGATATGAGACGAGCCGGCCTTTGTCTTCGTATGCTGCAACACACGCGATATTGTTAGCTACGTGTTATCGAAATATCGAACAGCGATCGACAGCGCAATAATATCTCGTTGTACGCTTTTGTGTTACGATGGGAATTTTTATTTTTGATTTAATTAACTCCATCTCTGGAAGGTGTGCTGGATATTCGAAATTCTGAATAAAAGGTCATAAGAATTCCGTCGTAATTAGAATCTCCGAACGGTACCGGACCCGTTACGGAAAAGCGAGATCGGCGTGTATCCTCTCTATTTGTTCGTGGGAGGATCCGGTCCGGCACTCCTCATTGTGTCACGGAAAGAGAACGGAAAGGGAGATGCCGATGCGAAAGTCTACGGAGGGATACGACCTATCGCGGAGGTAGGTCGAGATAATCGGTACGTATCGGCGCTCTTTTATGCGGCTTGTTATTTTATCTTGAGCGTCGCGGTCGTTAATTTGCGGTCGCAGCCGCAAACCAGCCCAGTCCGACGAGGAGGCAGGTTTTACCACAATTTTATTCGGTGACCCTCGTCGCTGGTGTTTGCTCTCTGTCCGCTCGCTCTCTCTCTCTCTCTCCTCTCTCTCCCCCCCTCCTCTATCCGTCCGCCATAACATTCTCTCCCTTCCGATGAAGAAAATTAACTCACCCTCGGATGAGGGTCCGGATTAAAAGGCCCGACCATAACGGTCACGCCTCAGTTATGTAATGTTTTGTGCGGTGATATCGCGGGATGTCTAACACGTGAAGCAACACATACTTTACCGTATGTAATATAACAAAATAATGAAAGTAGAGTTACGACATAATCGCGGAAAATGAGAGACTTTGCTTGGATAACGTGACACTGAGTGGATTGAAGATTTAATGAAAAAAAAAAACGTTGAAAATAAATTGCAAACTTTGGAAAAATTTTTCCAAATATAGCATTTCTTAATTTGCTTGATATATTACTTTCACACGAACGATCTTTCCCAGCGAAAGAATAATTGTTGCAATACAGTGCCAATATTTTCCTCTGATTAAATCCTCGATGTTTCATAAAACTTTTACTCGCAGCGTTGTTCGTCAGATTCATTAACCGTAGTGTCTTTTTTTCCGCCACTACTAAAGTTATTCCGGCTCGTGTTATGAGAATGAGCAAGTAAGTGCACGTAGAGGGCGAGATGGGCGATGCACTTAAGGGCTGAGTGCCTAGAAACGCGCGTTCACCCAGTTATGTTGGAGTGGCGTATAAAACGCACGACTTTCATATTTAATTAATAACTAACGTTTACACCACGCCGGTGTGTCTCGCGCGATAATTCCATAAACGTAAGATAGCTTCGTTAGTCGACGATTACGAGCTGTATCGCCGGCGTGACGCCGTTCGATAGCTGTATCAGGCGGTACTCGATGTCGTGATATTTACGAGGCTTAGTAGTCCATGAGTAACAAACCCTCTCTCGGATACGAGACGATACTTGCGTGTATATATCGCGCCACGGGCGCCCGTTACGACTACGAAATACGAGGTAAAGTTGCCGGAAGGACGGCGCCGCCTCCTCCCTTAGCAGGACAGACGTTGCATCAGGCGCGAAACGGTGGGACCTCTCTAGTTGTCCATCGGAGAGCTGTGATAGGACGACGTTTGATAGTCTGCAGCATCCGGGGACCGTACGATCTCTGCTCGTATCGTGTCGTCCCGCGTGATACGTGCAACACCGTCGTAACAGCCTTACAGTTACGGTCGCGTAAAAGCTCGTCCCGAATGGCACGTCGCCCTATGGACGGAGCAAGTGTGAGGAGGATACGGAGAAAAAAGAACGAAGGGAAGCACGGCGCCATGCAACGACACTGTGCGTCCGCTGTTCTCGCCGAGGCGAGAGATGATGCTCGTAATCCGCGCTTTCCTCTTCCCTTAATGCGTCCGTTCCTCCTGCTCTGGACTCGAACCCGACCCGCCGAATGCCCAAAATTCATGCGGCGATGGAACGTTAATACCGAGACCGAGCTTCTAATCGCGACATCGAATTACTAAAGTCATCTTCGATTCGCATCCGTTCGTCGTGTGCAGGAATTTAGCGAGATTCACAGGGAGTTCGTCGTTCCCCGGTTTCGCGATAAAAGAGTTAAGTCTTCGTGAGAAAATTGGGATCACAAAACTCGCGTAATCATAACACGAGCTAAGTAAATTTTGAAAAATGCCGATTATAGAATCAAGTTAGAATGAAATTAACGTGGAGAAGGATAAAAAAAAGGTTTTATGATAATATTAGCTAGGCATCCTATAAAATTTCAATTTTGTCTTATAATTAGAAGACAGAGTGGTGCTAAATTAAAAGTTCTACCAGAATATCACCGCGTTTTCCATTTTCGCGTAATCGATATTCAAGCTGTCTACTCCGAAAATAGCGTAACAATGAAATTTTCAAGCTCGCGAAATTAAAGGGAGATAGGAGTGCGTATTTATCTTGTTACATTTTATCTCTTGCAAGATTTGAGAAATTCGATTCGTGCCGACCATTCACGGAATAAACGTAATTGGTTAAATCTGATTGCTCCAAAGATCGCACAAAGATATGTTAATGACTGATTTAAAAAAGATGTACTTCTTGATATTCTTGCGGAAGCTCGCCTAAATCCGGAAGCGTGATCGGCGAACTGCGCTCCGTTTCGGTCTGCTTTCAGGATTAATTGAAAAAAAATGAAAGATAAGAAGGAAGAGATGGGGATAAGGCAGACGGAGGGAAAGAGAAGAAAAGAGAACGGAACGCGAAGGGGGATACAGTTTAGCACGAAAGCTGTAGAATAGAACGGCGGAAGGCAGGGAAGACTAATTACGTTATTTATAAGCGGCGTGGGCCTAACTACGCGTGACTACGTCAGGAGTAGAAACTAGCACGTGTACATTCAGGCACAGAGCTACTTGGTGTAAGTTACAAAGGTCTTTTCGGTGTATTGCATGCCGAATGATAAATTTGGCCCCTACAAATGATACGCCAAGATAATTCAACGACTACATAGGTTCTTTACTCTAGAAAAGACACTTTGTAAGAATCACGCGCAATAATTTCTCCAAATTGACGCTTAATTCCAATCCTATTCTTTATTTAAGAAGAGAAACGGATGGGGCATTTTTCCTACACGACAACTGGTAGTTCAGTAACGCTGCATATATTATATGGTTGTATGTTGTTATGGGGGAATTGTTATCTAATACCCGGACATTGTTAGCGCGTAACATTTTCACCATCGGCTCAGGCATCTCGCTCGATTTTAACGTTACGACTGTTCCTAAATGAGATAAGCTCATAATTAACCGGCGTGTGTTGCGTCACGTCGAAGCGGTTAGCGTAACGCAACAGCAAAAATTATTTCAACAAAATATCAGAAAGAATTACGATACTCCTATGTGCAACGCAGAGGCGTGTCCCTTATTGGACTATTAATATCTAAGCTCTTTCTCCAGGCTCGCCGCCAGGTAATACCCGCGGAGCGGCGTGCTCGAAGTAGTAGCGAATTGCTTAGTAGCCATAATCGAACTTAAGTAGGCAGGTAGCGGCAAAAGGCGGCCGGCGCGGCATTGAATATGCCGCTTAATGGAGGTCTCGTGGATTATTCTTAAGACGCTGCCGCAGCCGCCGCGGAGAGGTGCTCGTCCACCTCCGACCGCGCGCTTCCGCCGCCTCCTGCCGCTCCTTCCTCTTCTAGAGCGCGCGGCAGATTCCGCCGTAAGGTACGCGCGCATCTAAATGACGGTAGGTCGGGTAATTGCGTTTATTAAAATGTTACGCGTTCTAGTTCTCGCGTGCGCCCCTATAGAAACTGCGACCACTCTAGCGTGCGACGTCGCATTAGGTCGCTCTCAGAACTCCCTTCGCGTTTCGTGAAATTCCGATGCGTGGAGGTGAAATTGGATTAAAAGAAGAACAGCACTGTACAGCGAAATATTATTACATAGCGGAGACGCGAACCTATAGTTATACGACGCTAAAATAACGTAAAACAACGGGGTTGGAAAAAACGGAGCGCAGCCGGGAATGTTATCCCATTGGAATAAAGGCTGGCTCTTTAATCACGATGCAATCGTTCGGCGAAGATGACATGGCAAACATACGTATCTGTATAATTTTAGTTTTGGAATACCGTGAAATCTTATCTCTAGTGTACGGCAATTAATTTTACGATTAAAAATATTGGCAGAAAATTAGTGCCATTGGTGGAAATTATGGTTGTAAACGAAGCCCGGTCAACGTCTACCGATTTATTGATTATTTTAGAAAAACGAAACTTTTCAACCGCACATCCTGATTATTAAATATTGGATAATGATATGCTTGTACAAGCGGAAGACCATTCCAATGGGGATACACGAGCCTCTCGCAGCTGCAGGCTCTCTTAATTACATCACGAGCCTTGGTCTCGATTTAATTAACATTAACTCGTGCGCGTGTCTCAAAGTCCGAGCTCCTCCTTTCATTCGCCCCCCTCGTAAAGGGAAATCCTCCGTTAATTAACAACGTGCAAATTGAAATTTGCGAAATCTTTCGGCATGCCCTGTCATCAACATCGGCTGACACCTTGAACGCCCTCGTGTTCGGAAATCTAATTTTCTCACGCCCCTCCGTTAAGCAAATTCATTGTCCTTGACGTCTTCGATGAAGATTATGCAAAGTGTTTTGACTTAACCCGTAGCAACTGCATATTTTAAGATAAATTGAAGATAAGCGTTTCATGCTTCACTCTCCGTCCAGTTTTCTTTTCTGCTACTTTTTTTCAATTCTTCTCAATTCATTCAATATATCGGCACTTTCGTCCGAACCAAGTCCGCACTTTTAAGAATGAAAAAGGAGTTCTATCAGCGACTGCAACATCGCGCTCTCGCCCATGCCGGCAAAGCGTGTCGCAACTTTTTACATCACGTGCCTGCACTCGTGTTATGCCGCTATGCTTCGTTGTTCTGCGTGCAAAGGCAAATGCATGCATACATGTCCACGAAGGAAGATGAATGCGGTTCTCTATGTGGCTGTATGAGACTCGGGGGATTCTCTTCGCGAATCTATCAAGAGATCTACGAAATTCCGTAGGCCTTTGTAAAACTGCACGCAGCTGACCCATATACGTCGCCTTCGAGAGTAAGCCGTGCGATTATCTGTCGTACACATTAAGATATTAACAATATCCACGTGTCTTTATTCTCAAGAAGTTTTTCAAAGATATTAATTATTTTGAAAAATATTTAGCGACGATAATTGTCAAACTAATATCTTATGTGAAGGGCAGAAAAATGAAATATATCGAGAATCGTGAATATAACTGTACGATCTTCTAGCCTCTCGTTTTGATCAGGTAATAAAAACCTCGGAGTACAGTCCGACACTGTAGCGGTCGTATATAATTCCGCGAAGACTCGACAAAAATGTAGAGTAGCTGAACGCAAAGAACTGCTACGGGATAACAAGCGACGTGAAAAAGGAGCAACGCGAGATACAGGGGAATATCTACCTATGGGGGCGCCGAACGGAAAAGAGAGAAAGACGTAGAAGAAGGGGTAAGAGAATATAACAAAAGAGCGACAAAGGTGGGCGACGCGAGAGAGATTGGACTACGTGTCCTGGCGAAATCCTCGGCCATTATTTCGGCCCGAGTACTCCCTCCTGCGTACGTCCGCCAGAAATGAATATGCAAGAACCTAGCGGCGAATATTTACGGCGGGCACCTATATGTGTACGTCGAGTTTCAAAAGATGAAGCCGACCAGAACCAGCACGACTCTTCCGCTTTTCGTTCGCTCACATAGCTACAAGCCCGAGATCAATTTTTATTGGTTGGCAGTGGCTATTCGACAACGAAAATTAAAAAATTTCAACCATTAATCCTTGAAAGGATACGTAAATAAAAGAAAAATAAAAGAATTGGCAAATTTGCAATTTACAGTTTAATTATCACGATATTCAATGCGGGTGTAAAACATTTGACGAAACTGGTTATTTTGTCCGGTTTACCTTTCTCTACGTTACATTTTGTCCTTTTCAACACATTAAATACATGTAATAATTACAATTAGACAAGTTACGCTGAAAATTTAGTGTATCTACCGTATTGTTGGCCTGTATGCCTAAATCTCCATCCTAATTAGCGATCCCGGCTCATGTTACGCTTGTTCGCAACGTTTTCCATTCAATGCCCTGAAACGTACCCGGGTAGTTTTGTAGAAAGGAGCTCTACTGGACGATCAAGTCGTACTAACTTGAGTTTGACGTGAATCAATTAGCGGTGAAGAGGCAGCCGAGCGTTGTGCCGCGTATAATTCCACACGAACGATTTAATTTCGACGCGCGGCAATGAGATCAAGATTATAGCCTAATTAGATTACGTACAAGTACCGTGATCGCAAAGCCGCATGAAAGGGATTCGTGTGAGTGAAGGAAAAGAAGAGAAAATGAGCGAGAAAGATCTGACCGAGTTCCTGTTCCTCGGACAACATGATATCAAATACCGCGGGATGACTAATTAACATCGTTAAAGTGGCAGCAGAAAGGGAAGAGAAGTAAAGAAAGTGAGAGAGAGAGAGAGAGGGGTGGAGGGGAAGAGGAAGAGAGGGTAGTATCAGCGGGCTCATTAAACCATTGTTTCGATAACCGGAACAGCCACTGCCGGCGCGTACTTCGCGTGGCTGTTAATGAGGAAGCGCATATCTGCTTCTCGCCACCGCTCAGGTATAGAGCCGGTCATTTCGACCGAGCCGGAGAGTGCAACGCACGCGATGCACCGATGACGCCGGACGGCTTCCCCGGGATGACGAAACGCGTACCTTCTCTCATCATTTTCATTGCAGTATCCGCAATGGCGATACTCGTGATCAAAACTTGATGAATGACATCAATTGGAAAAATAAGATGCTAATCAAGGACACTAATTATCGCAATGCGACAATGATTTAGCTTATAATTTCCTTAATGATTTATCTCAGTACTAGCAACCTCACGATCGCCTCTGGTTATTTTTACATGCAATCAACACTTAATTGATAGGAGAACCGTGTATAGAAGTGTTTCCAACGAACTTTCTCGGAATTTTTCTAAATAGTGACGTTCTAATAATGTTATAATTGCTTTCGTATAATCGCGCTCTCTTTTGAGATATTAAATATCACATTCACGACGTTTATTTACGAGTCGCTCATATTTTCGTTGGCCGTAATTTCCGAGAGTCGGGCAGGTTGATGAAAGTGTTTGGTGCTAGGCCACTCAGAGGCTTTTATCAACGATGAGAAAATCTACGGCTGCGTCTTAGCGGGCTCGACTATCGTGGCCGCTCGTTTTCATAAGCTTTTCCCGCGATCCTCGGAACCGGGTCCGACCATAATCGTTCTGGAACTCCTAATACCGCGTCGCTCGCAAATCCCCATTGCCACCACCCTACCTCGTGCCTCTTTCGCTTCGTCGTGAAAATATACGTCCTAGATAAACGCTGGTAAATGCGTTTTCAGCCTCCCGTTTATTTCCGGCGGAAATCGTTAAAAAAGCCTGCGGCCAGCAGATCGTAATTACGATTAACGATTATTAACGTTTCAACAAATAACGTTTTACATTCATGCCGGTGCTCGATGCTGATAGCGATTCACGAGACGAATAATGACGAACGCGATAATGAACAGCGCAATTATTTAAGTTCGAAATAAATAATTGGATAATTTTATTTAAAAATTTTGTGTTTCGTTAATTAATTCATGTCAAATGATCATTTCCTTTGTAGAATAAATTTTATATCTACATCAGAACTATATATTAGAAATTCAATTATTTATAATATATAATATAAAATATGCCACTTGTTATTATAATATTTATGTAAAATATACCGGTCATATATGTCAGGATTTTAAATTTAATTTTGTGTTAATGTTTACAAATTAATAACTAAAGCATTAAACGAAATATGTAAGTTCAGAAAAGAATACATTAAAATGGCATGCAAATTTCGAACAACGTAACGTATTGCTTCGTATATTCAATGGCACTGCTTTAAATTAAATCAAGAATTATGGTTCCTCCGAAGTTAAAAGTTGCAGCTGCTTGAGAAAAAAAAATGCTAAAGAGGGAAAGCTCAGCCCGGCGACCGGAAGCGTACTTATTTCTGTTTCTTACGAAAGCCCGCCGTGGGGAAAGGTCGAGGCTAGGAGTCTTTGGCGCTCTTGCCCCAGCCATCTCTTGATCGAAAGACGACCGCAAGCCTTCTAAACATAGTTCTTTGCTCCAACGTCTTCGAGAAGAGGCCACTTCCCCGAGCTTCGGGGAAAGGCGTAAAATAGAGACAAAAGGAGTGTCGGTGGCTCGATCGTTTATTAGTTTTACTTTCATAAAATAATTTGCTTTTTGCCCCACCGGTGGATACTGAAAAGTTCTTTCACTGTATTTCAAAGTCTTCGTGAGATTATCATGCAAGCGATAATTGGAGTCGAGTGTGAAGCTTCAAAAGTCAATATAATAAGATCGTTCTGGGAAAAAATCAATACAAACCAATTAAACAATACTAAAACCTTTACTGAATACTAATTTTCTCAAGTAATCAAATATTACTAAATTTCTAAAAACTGTTCAAATTAATCGAAACAAAAGGAACTTTTAAAATCGATCCGATATATTTCTTCACGTCATTGTTAAAAAATATAGTTCATAATACATAATTATGCTCAGTTTCCTACCGTAATAATTCGCGAAATGCTATAAACAAAACGCTGCAAGCACGTTTTTGTCACATTTCGAAATAACAAACTGTCTTTAATGCATGCAAATGGAATAAGCGAAATGCAGCATAACTAGAGATCGCGGGGCGATAGCTATCCGGTAGCTAGGTTCCCGGTAAAAACATTTTTTTTGTGACAGGTGTGCGCGCAATTTGCTGCAACCTGCGCTCCGCTGAAGCGGTTCATGCGTTATTGCATAGTTGACATTCTCACGAGACACGTCGAGCAAACGTAGGGCCAACAAGAATATAATTAGCGGTGCGAGTTGTGAATGTCTCTATTTATACGACTACTGCAATTTATTCTGGTGCAGCGGGATCGCCTCAGTGGTTTTCAGCTATTCCGGTCTTCTGAACCG
The DNA here is from genome assembly GCF_000949405.1 of Vollenhovia emeryi. NCBI lineage: Eukaryota > Metazoa > Arthropoda > Insecta > Hymenoptera > Formicidae > Vollenhovia > Vollenhovia emeryi. Next base: position 1,181,246 of record NW_011967232.1, on the reverse strand, counting down.
GCTCCGTCGAGCTCTTCCTCCATTCTTCGAAAATTTTTCCAAGTGAACACACAAAGTATTCTATTAGTACTACGATCTCTGTCTCTCTCTCTTTTTTTATCAATTTTTTATTAGTCTCAATATAATTTTTCTTTTATAGATAAAACTAGCTTTATATAATAGTAATCAAAAATAAAATTTAGAAGAAGAAGAGAGAACAAATGTATGTTATTCGACTAGACTTTTTATAATTTAATTATAAAAAATTAGCATTAAATGTATTAAAAACTAAAAAGAAAAAAGGAGAAAATTATCAAAGGAAAGTGGAATTAATTGGCGCGTTATTAACTCCATCATCTTATAAAAATATACTTTTTTTACCTTTGTCTTTGATCGAAAAATATAAAAAAACCTACTGCTATTAAAAACCGTAGTGCTTTTAAGTAAATTTAGATTATGTTTATGAACTATTCTAGTCAGCGTCCGCACGAGCGGATCTTTAAAATATATTTACGCACAGTACGCACGTGTGAACGATTAAAATTACTGTTGTGTGAAGCAGTTGCAATCCCGTCTTAAATAACAATTTTTCCCTTTTTACAGTATCGCATTGTTCCCTTTATCATGTATTTCCAGCGCGAAAAATTTGCAGCTCCTTTCCATGCGCGGCTATTAACTATTATATAAATGCACGGGCAAGTGCTCAATCGCCGAGGAACGATTTCCATTTTGTCAAGTGGTGTCACGCTGTAATTTCAATGGTTCTTCATCGCTACAGAACTCTCGTGACGAAAAGGGACAACTAGCTAGATAATTAATCGTGAGCTCTGTTACATTGATGCCTCGACTAAAGAGCTACTGTCGCCTCCTCGCGAATATAGTATCTCTCTTAAACATCACGTTTCACAACTTGTTTCCATGTCACAAATCGATATCCCTAAGACGCGATCTTATCTCATCAATGAAGCGAAGACATTTGTATTAAATTTACGGAACATTGCAAATATATAAATGACGCCGAATGAAGACCATAATAGTAAGCTACATAATAATATGTAGGATCTATCAATAGCTAGAATTGTATTTTAGTATACTTATTACAGTTGCTGTTGTGCTCCCAATGATTCCTCTGATAAAACATCATCAAGCGTAATTTTTAAATTTAGCTTTTATATTTGTAGTTACAATTGTTTAGCATGTAAAAATTATTGATACTTTAGCAACGAATATTTTAAATATTTTTTAACAATAAATATTTGAAACAAATATTCATTTTGATTTTATCGCTTATATTTGACGCTTGAAGCGATTTAAATAGACACTGAACAAGCTAGAATAATTAAAACTGGAAAAATGCATTGTATATCGCAATATGTAGTAGCAAACAAAATTTGAAATATAAACGCCAAATATTTATCGAATTTTTATTTTGTCGATATGAATCACGATGATTTAGAAGTATCTTTCAAAGAGGAAATAATTATCGGCTCGAAAGCAAAGTGAAATGAATTTAATTCAAACATCCAAAGTGGCAGCTCCATTTCACGCAACGAATCTCTTTTTTCCCCGTGGCTTTTAACCAGTTTAATATGTTCTGCGCTACATCGGTTATTTACACATATCGAACTTTTGGAATATCGGAGGTTTTATCGCCCCCGCGGTCCCGCGAGATATTCGATGAAGCTCGAGTCATATGATATTCGCCGTATACGATCGTTTCTGTGCATAGTAAGCGGATACGAATATCCGCACGGGGAATACGCACGGCCGACCCGAAGAAAATTATCGCGGAGTCTTTCATCCATTCCTTCATGTCTCCTCAGAGACGAATACTCGACGGTCATTTCCACGCTTAAGCCGATTGGATTCGATTCTCCATACTCTATTAAATAGGGGTCTCTTATTCTACCGTACATTTGAACGTCGTTTAAATACTGCGGGTAATATTAGAAAGAGCCGCGTATATTCTACTACATTTTGTATATCTTCGTACAATTCTCGTATAATTTCCTTTGTATATTATGCAATGATACAACAATGCTCTGTGGAATTTTATTGGAACGTTATTAAAATATAATTTACGAATCTGTTGTATTAATAGAAAGTTCTTATTGCAGCACATTCAACATTCATTGAGCACAAACAACTTCATATATTTTTTACTTTGACTTTTCCGCGCAGTAAATATAATTTGTTGGCTAAAGAAATTTGCATTCCAAAAAGTTACGTTTCCGTAGATTTAAGTACATGCAAGCTAGTTTTGATAAGCGTATAGCGGTTTCTTGTAGCTTCGGAAAAATTGTAATATCACGCGAAATGAAATTCCACCGTCATTTTAAAATACGAAAAAGCAGAAACATGGTAAAAGGAAAATATTTCATGTTATAGTTGCACGCAGTTATGTACTTTCACTACAATGCAGTTTTTCGCGTGTTAACACATCTTCCTCCGCTACGACAATTGCTATAACTGTTGTGTACCGAATCGGCAATTTGTTCCGCCCTTCGTAAAATAACTTTAGCCATTCTATAACAATTTCTTAATTACAACTTTTCTTCGACGACATTTCCTCAACTTTGTACCAACTTTTATACAAACATATTGTTGCATTAAAAGAAAGTTGGCTTCAATGTTTCCTCTCAAAGTACTAAAAATTCGCATATTTAATACTGCAAGAATAATTTCTTACAATTAACCGGTATATATAAATAATAAATTGCCTGTTTTTTCACATATTACCATTAATATAATGTAGATATATGTCATGATTTAGATATTATGTGGACAATAAAAGTTAAATTTTACATCCGCGTTATGATAACATTTGTTTAGCTAGCTTAAATTTTTGCAGGTATTGTCTCCGTGCATTGTCAACGGAATCGTTCACCCTCGTCGCACTCTGCCATCATTAAAGGCGATAGCTGCACAGGTGCTATGCACGGATAAACGAGCATTACGTATACCCGCATGCACGACCTGGTTTCCATGCAAACAGTTCCGCGAACGCATAAAGGCTGTGCGTAAACGCACAATATCTACATGGAGAAACAAAGAAGCTGCAGCTTGCATATCTCCGTGATGAATATTGCGATTGATTGATTGTACGAATGGTACTCAGTTTTGACCTACAAAATACCGAACTGAAACGAATATCAGAAACCTCGCGAAAAACTATAAGCCATAATACGTACACTCTTTTCTCTGACACGAGCCGCACTTCTGCGTGTACGGAATATCTCTTTCAAATGTAAAACATCGTTAACTATAATTTTGTAATTTAAATACTTAATAAATGCTTGCAATTTATTCACGGTTTATTAAAAAACTCTATCTTATTTGTACACGTTGCGGTGATTAAACGCGCTCCCGCGGATATCACTTCATTATATAAATTAACATATCTTGTAGCACATCATTGATTACGGTAATTCGCTACCGTTCTTTCAGGCGAGATTAAATATTTATCTAAATATAAAATGTATCGAATACGCGATATTTACTTTGACGGAAAACTCCATTATCGTTTCTCACGGTACCGGTTCATTCGCGTGAAGCAGCAGTCCTGAAAACGTACCGTCAGCTTCGAGTATTACCAAGTCACGTATTTTCTAGCAGAAGAATTTTCGTAACAAGCGCGGCAAAGTATCGAATTTTATCCCGGTTCTTCTGCGGATCTGCGCGGGAATATACCGGGGATATTATCCGCAAGCAGCTTATGCTGGTTGCAGCATGTTAACAATTTATACACGGGTGATCATAAATCTCCTTGTCGCACCTTGAACCAGTTATAGCCGCCTTACACGCCCTACAGTGTCCCGCTCTGGAAATTAATATACGGTAACGCTGTTAGTGTACAATAATAATACCGAAGTTTATCGGCTGGGAGATAAACTCGTGTCGCTCTGAATATTCACAACAATTTTATGTATATCTTGCAGTGTTCGATGGAGTTGTTAATATATGCATATAATAAATTTAAAACAAACGAACTCGAGACAATGGCTCAGGCAAGGCTTGTAAACGCTTCTCGCTGTAGAAAGCAATTTACTTCATACATTCTTTATCATTTTAATTTAAAAAAATGAGCCGTAAACCTCGTCACGGCTCGTAGCCCTTTCGACTCATCTGATTGTGTTATTCGCCAGAGCCTAACTCATATTTCGTATGTACTGAGCCACGTGCGAAAGTACGAATACACTTTCGTCGTCAAATATCAAAATATATAAAATGTATCGTGCGTAGGTGCCGTCGTCTCTCGTGACGTTTCAAGTTCTTCGTGATTATTAACAGAAAGAGCGTAATGCTGTTTACGCCGGGACATCGTCTGTAGCAACACGTTGGCCATTTATACCGGCGATCATTAATTTTCCTCGTTGTTCCTTGAATCAGTTATAGTCCCTTTTGCACATCTTACGATCTCCCGTGACGAGAATTAATATGCGGCTGTGTCGCAGCGTACTATGGTAATAACGAAGTTTTCGCTGAAGAAGATAAACCATGGACACCTTAATGTCTCGTGGGAGACTCTATCGCAATCGCGCGATGCGGCAAGCAAAATGTAGTATCACGTACCAATCGCGTTACGATCAAATTAGTTCTGCCGTAAGACGTAAAATTTATAAATATGTGAAAACGTGTCGTAAATCCTTAAAAAAAAATGTGAAAATGCGCGTGACTAATAAAAGTATATAATCGCACGTGGGTGTAACAATTATCGCAACTTGCTGTTCAGAAAATAGATGAACGTGGACTAATTGTAAGATGGGCAGGACTTTAGGGCTTCCAAATTACCAGCCAAAACGGAATATTAAGGTGTTAATCGATAATCGCGGTCCGTCGAGCGCGCAAGCCACGAGAGATCTTGTTTTCCCTGGGACGGCAAAGCGGAAGAATCGGGTAAAGGGAGACTCGCTGTCGCGAGTTACAAGAGGACGAGTCGAAGATCCCCGTCTCGCGGTCGTGAAAGCTTCTTTTGCAGTCCTTACCGCTACGTACGCCGTCTCCTAGGGAAGACCTCCCAAGTCTCTCGCAGAAGGCACGTCATATTTACGCATCGTGTTTGCCTCCGCTGATTACTGTTTGACGTGCTCGGTTGCCCTCTCGTGCTTCCGCGGCTCCGCGTCTGGCCCTGCGCTTCTCGTGTTCCGTCGCGTGTCTTTTGCCTTCCGCGCCGTGTACACATCGCGCGTACACACGCGTGCATGCACAGACGTACGTGGTGGGCCCCTACGTTTGAACACGATGCACGGATGTCCTTCCGGTACTCATTCGCGAGGTCATTATCGATCTTGGCGAATGTCCACGATCGGAATCAAACTGAGCAACGAGCCATCGAATGGGAATCTGTTCAAGTTTTAATTGCGCCACGCTCCGAAATGCGTTCCTCCGATCGTCATCTATTAGTAGTAAATGCCGCGCAATCTGCTCGAAACATTACAAACAATTACACGAAACTCGTGTCGAGCCGCGGGGCTGATTACGCGATCAATTGGAACGCAGAAGCGTAAACAGTCCTGTGGCTAGTCGAAACAAATGGCCGAGTCTATTCGTGTAAATGTAAAGACGGAAATTTGTTACAGAATTTGTCAGAGTATGTAGAGTACCGATCACTTAACTAGGTATTTCACGTTTCATGCGCCCTTTTAATCAATTGGGGCATCTGCCCTCACGCGGAGCCCATTTATTTCACATATCTATTATATGCTGTTTTTCATGCCATTTCACGCCAAGTTTACTTAATATAAAGTCAATATTAGTTTGAGAATTAAGGTATCGCATGCAAATTGAATGTATAAAAACGAACAATGCTGTATAAACACAATTATTTCCACATTTAAACGTACAATATAAGGATATTTACGATATAACAGATGTAAATAATTGTTTTCTGTATTTTAGACTTAAGTTAATAATTATTTTCCGAAAAATTATATTTAAAAAAAATTATGTAAAATTAATTTGTTACGATTATCATATTGCCAATTTCTTTATTGCGAAGCACGCTTGAGCTCATATACGTCGTTCTCGTTTCAAGCCTCGATGGTTTCTGCGATTAACCGTCCTCACCACGTAGTAAAGAAATAAGCTTTCAACGAGAAAAACTGAGACGCGGGATAGAAAAAAGACGACAAGCGAAAGGCATCTGGAAGGTGCTGGAGCTCGTTGTAGATAGATCTGAATACGATATGCACACACAGACGCAATGAAAAGACTTTAGAAAGGGAGGAGTTTGTGAAAAGAATTCGCACATTCGAACTTGTGTCTCCGGAGCAGGTCCGAGAGGCACGACAGCGAGGAAAAAGCTCGGTGTCTCTGCGGGCTTTCACCGGGCTCAAGTACGCGGAATCGCACGCGAAGCTCGAGTTTGCGTGGATCGTGCATCGAAAAGGAAGCTCAGCAATAAGCCACTACTTTGACTCGTTTTTTGCATCCTCCACGTCGTTTCTATGGAGAGCGGCCGACCGACCCGGCCTGCGTAATTGTTTGAACTTTAACGTGTACCGACTTCTTTTGGTGAAAAGAAAACGAATAAAAGAAAGCGACCTCGAATGGTCAAGCGGTAATTAACGAGCCCCTCTACATATGCCATTTAATTAACATTGAGAAATATTGGAAAGTTTGTGCCTCCTGTGTAGTACTGAAGTCTATATTGATGAGTAAATTAATTAAAACATATATGTTGGTAGAGTGTACTTAAATATTAAAATCGGGGTTTCATGGTGGTCGGCTTTCCGATAATCATTTACAGTCCTATTATTACAATATTAAGGACTCATTAAAAACTCTTTTTGTTTCAGGTGAGTGCGTTACAGATTCTGATACTCATCTTTATCGGTTAACATATCTGGTGAGTGTTTTGCAATAAAAAGTACGTAACACACCGTTAAAAAGTTGAGCGATGTTCCATAATATTCGGTTTCCACCCTGAAAACCTCGAAACTGCAATGACAATGAGACACGATTTCGGAACAAAATAGAATCAAGATTCAGGACGTACCGTGGGAAAACGGGATTTTCATGACAATGAAAATCACGGGGAAAATCCGGGGAAAGACGCGTAAAGCCGCCGGGAGAGATTCGAATTCCGCTCGACGTCGACGCAACGACAGGAAGTCGATCGATCGAATTTTCACGTGGTGTGCGTCGCGCGCTGAATTCCGACGATGAATTTATTTATTCTGTCTTGTTCGTCGCGCATGAACATTTTGAAATTCGCGGTACGATCGCGTTTCCGCGCGCGAAACGCAAAATGTCAACATAAGCAGTTGTCGATTTGAATCGCGTATGCGAAGGATCGCTGCGCCGCGACACCTCCTGTATTATTCCTTCTTTCTGTGATCGAGAGGTGCTGCCTTTTTCCCTACTCCCTCTCGAGTACGCACTCCGCCGAGTGTAACTCGAGTAAAAAATCAATGCGACACGCCGTTAAGAAAGCAATATCTACCTGCACACGTGGCTGCACCACACAAAATGTTGTCTGCGCTTAATATGCATTACTATACCAATGCCAACTCCTTGACACGCACACCCGCCGCCCACGCCGCCCTCGCTCTTCCCACAACCACCTCATTCGAGGGCCTCAATTCGTTCTCGTAAATATTTACGCGTCAGGCGTTCGATCGCATTTGCATGCGGCTTTTGCCGCGACTTCTCAGCGTAAGTAGGTGAGTAAGCACGAATGCATATGATTGCCTTTGCGGAGGCCGCGCGGCGATAGATTTGCCCGCGGAAGAAGTTGCGCGAGACGCGACTTTGATCTATTAGAGGCGGGAGAGCAAGTCTGTAGAAAATTTAATGAAACTTAAACTTTGGTCTAGCGTTCCTGCTAAGCCATCGCGCATAATTGTATGATAATCATCATCTTTTGAATTTGTGCATTTATACAAAATGTACTTTCTTCCCTTTTTTATTCTTTGTATTCCTCACCTATATTGCACAAAATATTTTTCAATAATTGTTAAAAGCGTCATTTACGAGTATACGCACGGGGAGAATTTTCTCTTAAAATTTACCCTGAAAATCGTGTAATCGTGGGACAACGTGGCACTTTGAAGAACTGTATGGCAGTTTTTCTTTAAACTTTACTATACATTCTACTAGTAAAATGTATACCAAGTTTAATTACTAGTAAAATGTATGGTAAAAATTTCAAAAACCCTCATACAATTCTTCGAAATGCCGCGTTGTCCCACAATTACATAATTTTCAGGATAAATTTTACAACAATTATCTCAGTGTGTACAATACCTATATTTTTAACGATAATTGATATACGAATAATTGAAGAAACGTCCGAGATATTGACTTTCCTTCATGCTGCACGGACAGAGCGCTGTCACAATCGATATCGAATTAAATCTAAATGTTCTTCGAAATCCGGCGGGCAATCGTTAATTGCGGCTCGTAAATATTTACGGGCCGGCTGATCGCATTTGCATATCGGTCTCCGAGCAGGACTTTGCAATGCGAGCGTGACAATTGCGCGACCGCAGAATTCATTGGTTATGCCGCCGCGAAGCCATTAGAAATTATACACCATCGAAATGCATTGAAAGCGTCGCGTATCCCGAAGCTCATAGTTCCCCTCGTTGCGACGAACTCGCTCGCTTCTGATAGTAAGCGGGATTAAAGACTATTTTACTGATATTCGAAGTAATGGCATGTCTCGTGATCCTTAACGATCGCCGTAAACTTTACGTACAATAAAGCGTTTAGCTGGATATAATGGCGATAAATTATCCCCAACTCCGTAAAGACCCGTGACTTGATATTGAATTTCGCAGACGCGCCTTGGATCAAGTCGATCTAGACCAACAATAGAGTTTGCGTATGCTCGCATTAAAAAATATGCATATAATGTGCGTATATATTTATTGTATCGCATCTGGAGGTCTGCGGATTAAATTTTAAATGGATGTCTAAAAGATATGGTTACAGAGAATGGCAGGGGAACTCGTTCTTTATATATTACATCCATTTACAATTCTACACGAGTTCGTGGAAATTGCATGTAATTATTCTGACTACCGCTTTATCTACGGCTCTATTGTTAGAAACGATTAAACGTGTAAATGCCGATGTGAACATCGGAGATACAAGTTTTGCGTCACGTCGCGCGTATAAAGACGACGGGGATTTCAACGTACTGTACGTTTATTTCTACGTGAGACTTTTATGCGCTCCAACTTTTCGCATTAATTAAATTGTTAAACATTTTCGCGCAACGCGAGCTCGACATTTCTTTTCTTTTCCTACTGAATTTTTCTACTTTGATTGAACTCGAGTAGGTACTCGACGAAATGGAGAAAGTGGCGACAAGGTCGAAACGGAAACAGCACTCGTCCAACCGGCCACGTTGCCCGGGGTGAATGGCGAAATCGCAGGATCGTCGAAATGTCCTCATTGGATTGGATGGTCCTCTTAATTAATATGCACGCGCTTTCAGCGTGGTGGAACTACGCGAAAATTGATTCGTCGAAGCGAATGTTATTCGAGCGATCGGCTCTCCGGTTTACATTTCACATGAGATATACGATCGTCCGTCCGCGTTCCACTGTCAGGTAAACTCATTTGACCTTTCCGCTTTTGTTTTTTTTATCCCGACAATATATCATCTAACATTTAACTCGGAATTTACCAGGGTTGGGAAGTAACTCGTTACTTGTAACGAAGTTACAGTTACAGTTACTTCTTTTTGGCAACTCTAACTTAACTTCGTTACTTTTTCTCCATCTGTAACTGTAACTTAACTCAGTTACATTTTTTCGATAACTAGTAACTAATTTAATAGTTACATTAATAGTTACGTTATATATTTTTTAAACCTTCACTTAATCGCATAGGTCTTGCCTTTGCGTATATGCGCCTCCCTAGAAGCACAATTCATTGGCTAATATTGGTTAAACGTTAGTTATGTTGGCAGTGAATTAGCTAATATTTCCCCAATATTGGTCATAAAATAAGTGCAAATATACTACTGATATTGTACCTAGATGATTATTTAATATTGAATTGATTGTATTAGCAAGATTGTCCAATAAAATTGTAATATTGAATATAGAATAAATGCTAATGTAACGCCGATGTTACGTATTAATAATTGCACGGTACTGTGTTTATATTGAAAGTACATTGCAAAAATGTGAGGCTCTCCACCACCCCCGCCAATTTCGATCGGCGGTCCTCTCAAATTAAAAAATATCATGTAAAATATAATTATAATAGATACAAATTATATATGATATTTTTTAAATGAAATTGCCCATGAAAATTCGGTCTGCGCACAATAACACGAAATCTTTACACGTGCTTATTGCGTAATATTTTTTACCAATTATCAAATAATATTTTCAAAATTATTTTACTTTATATAATTTGCATAAATAATCGCAAATAGAAAGAGCGTTAATAAATTTATTATCTTGGAAATAAAGAATCTCCCGAATTTATCTACATTTTTTAGTAAATCCAAAGTGCCAAAGTTTTAAACTAAATGCTTACCCCGTGTAATACTTTTTGTCTCATTGTGTGCATCCGATTACAGAATTAATATTGCAATGTTACAATATAATATTTTTAATGCGTTTAGTTATTATTAAATAATATACAAGAAATACATAGTAATTTCAATAAACGAGAGTACAACATTCCTAATAACTCGTTTATTATAATTTTACACTTTTTAAATTTTTATGAAAAATATATAGGAAATATATTTACAATTATTATTATTGCATTACCTACCCGTATTCCGATTTATAGACCTACCTACCCGTATTTCAACATAATGAACCTACAAATCTTTAATTAACCGCGACGCGATTTTTTAGGGGTTTGACTTGGAATTTAACGCAACCGCGGGATTTAATAGGGGTTTCACTCTCGCATGCACATATGCGAGAATGTATGTATATAGAAGCATAACCCACCCGAGTTGTAACACATCAAAAGAAATTAAAGTATATTTCGTACAGCACCTTACTTAGGTACTCCATCAGAGTGGCCAATATTGACCACTTACCTCGTCGTATTTAGTCCTTCGGTGGGCCAGATTGGACATACCTTTCGTTGCTCCCGGCCGTACAATCTGGTCATTTTGACCAGAGATCAGGAAGGAAGAAAACTCCTTCCATAGTCGGTTATCGTCACCAACAAATGTTTCGTACGGTTCGAATATACGAGTGTCGATCGTATCGCAAAATGCACGACCACAAGACGTGAATTAAAGAAGAATGTTAATTCAAAAACTTTACTGTATATACGAATCAAATTTATTGTTACTGCCGTTATTTATTCAAAAATATTGACCATTTCTTCGTAATTTAATCTTTGATTTCGAAATTCAAGTAGGTATAGAAAAAAATTTACTTCGCGTTAGAGTGATTTTAATCAAATTCCTCGATAAGATAAAATTTATAATATAGATAAAATTAAATAATTAATAATTTATTAAAATTTTCCTGAAAAACCGATCGCGAAAACCGACCGCGTAAACCGACCGCGAAGAGCGTGTAATTGTGCATGTCGTTCATGCGATACGCATCTTGACAATACATATTATACTATATATCAAATCAAATATAGAAAATATGAAAAATAAATGGATAGGTTACAAAAGATTTGCTCGACAAGACTATATTTGCCAAGCCATATTTTGTGTAATTTTTGCAACAACTCAAGATGGAAAGTGAATTCAACATATCGTAATATGAGCAATAGAGTTTCATCAGATTAAAAGAATGTAAAAGAAAATTAAAGGCCCTGCTGCAGGAAAGAATGAATCCCAGATCTTCCGGATTATCTCCGATAGCGGTCATTTCGGCAGGGAGTTGACGACGATCGTTTCTCAAATCATGCTCAAATCTCGTATATTTTCAGTTTCATTGAAATAAAAATTATTCTTCCATTATTAGTGTTAATGGGAGAATATTTATGGAGAAGGATATATACATAAACTCTTCTCTTCTTTTTTTTATTAATTTCGCGAATCGACGTCGCGCCCTCGTGCCAAAATCGTTGCTTTCGGGTATCCGTGACAAAGAAAACCAGGGATTAACTCTGGTTCTCCAACAAGGTTATCAATCTTAAATGGACAATGGAAAAGTTTCATAAACTAATCCAAAGTCATATTTCGCGTAATTAGAAGCAAATCATTTTTGCTTCTAAAAATCTCTACCACTCATTTCCGATATGTTGAATAAATTTAATAAAAGATTAAATGCAATAATTATTTTATTATAATGACCTGTCCATTTTAAGGCAACGTATCTACACGATATATTTTACTAAGATCTACAATCTACAATTTACGATCTACGAGGTGTAAATACGTTGCCATAATAAAAAAGTTTCTCACTCACCGACCCGATGCGCAGCAGCGGAGTTTGACTACGACGATTCTGTAACATACAATTATAAAATTCACATTAAAACAGAGTATTCACGAAAACCAATCTTAAAGAAAATAAATTTTTAATTATTGAAAATAAATAAAAGAAAGATTAATTTTATACGACAGAAAAAATATTTACCTTAAAGTTGCTCCGCTGGCGCCTGATGCCTCTCCGAGACCTCCTCCTCCACTCAGGTTGTCTTCGGGACTCCTTCTGGGACTCTTCCAGCAGTCTGTAACATACAATTACAAAATTCATGTTAAAACAGTGATCTCTTTCCAATTATTATTTTTAATTGTGGTAAAATAAAATAAGAGGAGGAAGACAAATTTTATACGAAATGAAAAGGTATTTACCTCAAAGATGCTCCGACGACGCCCGATGCCTATCCGAGGCCTCCTCCTCCTCTCAGACTGTCTTCTGGCACACTCGCGAAAACACTAATTGTAAGATCTAGCGATCTTAATGCTCGTCCCAAAAACTGCCAAATCTCGGAAGTGTGGCCATCGACAGGAACGAATATTTAAAGAATAGATATCTTTCAAACGAGCTTTGAAATGTCTTTGTTAATGTCTTTATTAATTAACGAATACTATACGGCACTCCCGAACGCGATGGGTACCTTTGGTTGTCCCATCTTTAGGGTCTGTACTCTCTAAAAATTAATCAGTGCATCATTACTGTAAATCAGTGAATATTCATTGTTTTCAGTAATAAACCACTGAATGATTTTTAGAGAGTAACCCTTCAGGGTACTTAAGCCCCTCCACCACGACAAGGTAGTACCCGAGGAGGGGATTATCAACAAGAAACTGTACAATTACATATTGTATATTTAGGAAAATGAATATTGAGTAAACATAAATTAGTGTTGCTATTTAATGCACGACGTGAGAGATTTATCCAATCGAAAGATTAATTCATACTCTCAATCTTGGGACAAAATCAATTTTCTCGGAATTTATCAATAATGCCTCATAAACTAATAATCCGAGATAAGCCATTCTCATCTCGTTAGAAGCGCTGGAATCTTAGCTTTCCAACGAGACCAAGATCATCTTCCTACGATTTTTCTGTGCGAAGTTATTGACAATTATATCGACTCACGATCTTAATCCTGAGATAGAAGCAGCAGACGGCGCGTAAGTATATGCGGCGTCTCGCGCGGCGTCTCGCGCGGCGGTGTTTACTACCGAACCCCTGTGCCTCGTATGTTTTGATGCCAATTTTTTGGGGACGTAGTACGCTCGCGTAATACTTGCGTAATACTCGCGCGGCCTTCTCAATGAATGGGTGCGCGCGCGCCTGATTTTTAAAACGCTATAACCCGGCGAAAAATTGACGTAGCGACACGAACCAAAAAGCAATCTTCTTCGTTTGGCATCCCGCAGATGTCTACGCTGAATATGTATGCCCTTATCATGAAACTTACACACGGCAATAGAATAAAAAGTAAAATGCTGAAATAGAAATTATACGTATAACTGCTAAATATACAAATTGGCTGACAAACTATATTAGACTGTATAGCAAGATTGCCCAATAAAATTGTAATATTGAATATAGAATAAAAGCTAATGTAACGCCAATGTTACGTATCAATAATTGTACGACATTGCATTTACATTATTTCCCAACATTACACCAATACTTTGTGCTATCCGGGTTTTATCAACACTTTATATTATAATTCAACTACAGATTTAATATTTGTATTTTCATTGCAAGAAAGTAATTGCAAAGTAACGATTCGTTACTTTTTGGGTAACTGTAACGCGTTACTTTTCATAATTAGTAACTTGTAACTGTAACTAGTTACATTTTTAGCGAAAAAACTGTAACTCGATACTTTTATAAAGTAACTTTCCCAACTCTGGAATTTACTCACTTCAACGATTTTAATGTATTATTTTTAAGCCTGAAATGTATCACTTATATATGTCACCGTTTCTCTGCTTGTGCAATTTGTGCAGTTGCTTGCTGTCTTATAATTTTAGCAAACGAAATCGGAAACTTCCATCATAATTGATCAACTACTTTTTCCTTCATTTAAACATTAAATCTTTCTAGGCCATTTTATCTTTCACACACATCTCAGTTATTTTCCTCCAAACTTGCGGATACTTTTAGAACTTTGAACGACTGAAGCAGAATCGTGCGGAAACACACATCGACGTTACGCGATACGGAATTACAAAGTGAGCTAGAAACAAAAAATAGAAAGCAGAGTAGCAGGGGACAAAAGTGGCGCTTTTTTTCAACGGCGAAGTTAACGCGGGGAATGCAGCATTTCCGCTTGCAGCAGCACGCTCGCCGTAAAACCGAGATACGAGGGCGAAGGAGAACGACGGCGAACGGTGGTAGTCGGTGGTTGGTGGTCGGCGGCGGACGGCATTTGAGGTCGGGGGCCAACTCGCGGAGAGTAACTCGCGATGGTGGGCTCACGGCCGAGCTCACGAGAGTAGCTCCTCTCGGTGTAAGTGGGCATCCGAGTGCCGTCGCCCCCGAGTACGCCCTCACCACTACCTGCTTACCCCCGGCTACCTGCCCGCCTGTGCGCGGAACAGATTCGCCTTCCTGCGGCCACCGCAGCGGCCGCCGCGCCGCGCCGCGCGGCAGCCCTTTTGCCTCTTTCTCTCCTATACACATACCACGCGGTCGTATTTCACAGGCGTCGCACCCTCTTAAAATTCAGATTTTCACGACTACGACCCACGCTCTACCTCCGCTTCCTTTACAATTCGCTTCAAAAGCGTCTCGCGCTCTCTCCCTCTCTGCCCCCCCCCTCTCTCTCTCTCTCTCTCCCTTCATACCGTAATCACAAGGTTCCTTCTTTTTCCCTGATTTATATATTCCATTTTATAAAGAAAGAAAGGGATGTACCGATATCGCGCGTTAAATCTTTGACTTTTTCAACATTATTAATTTTGATCTTGATAAAAACGAACGAGATGTCGCGCGTAGTGCGGTTGCAGCTGGGAACATATTCCAAAGGATTGCAAATCTTACTTAAGAGCAGGAAGATTGCAGAATTTCCCTTCCATTTCTACCTTTAGATTTCAAGATACTCGACCTCGAGCTCCGTACGTTCCGTGTTAAGGCCTGTGTCCACGACGCTAGAACTGAGTCCAAGTTCTAGTCCCGAGAAATGCGTAACCAATCAACGTGCAGCTTTTATGGAATAGCTAGACTAGAACTAGAACTTGGACCAAGTTCTTGGATCGTAAACACAAGACTTTAAAAAGGAACGTAGAGCCGAACGGTAGTTAGAGCGGCGAAAGATGAGCGCACAGGAGGAACTCGAGTCGCGCGTACGCGGACAGTGACGCGATTCCGTCACCTGCGCGCGTGAGACGGAGTCGCCGCGCTATGCAAATCGCGCTGTCGCTCGCGGCGGCGGGACTGGCGAAAGAAAGGTCGACGAACGGCGGCCCTTGTCAATGGGCGCTCAATGGACGCCGGACATTACTTCTCCGGTCGCGAAACGAGTGACGGGAAAGGGAGAAGAAGGAGAGAAGCCGACGCGACGACTCGGCGCGCGCCGGCCTACGTCCGGCGCGCGCCCGTCGCGAGTGGGATAAGCGTGCAACCGTACACGCGCGATTCTCACGATAGGTAGGCAAGCGTATGCGCGGGCGTACGCGTGTATGTATGCGCACGGACGTGAGGAGCCGGTGGGTCTTACCTGCCTGTCCGTAGTCGAGACGCGGCCGGAGGTGACTCATCGCCGAGAAGCGCGCATAATATCGCATGACCGGGCTCCAGGACCCGTGGTCGCCTCGCTATCCCTTTGCCGAGGAGTAGCACACGGTGGTTTCCACGAAAAAAAATCGACACTTTCTCGACGCTCTCGGCAGACTATCAAATTGTCCCTTCCAATAGGGCTGCGTTCGGAAACATCACCGGAGTGCCTCAGTGGATCGTTTTATCCTTGTTGCTCAATATTAAATAAGGATAAAATGATACACGGGTACACTCGGGTGATGTTTCCGAACGCAGCCTAAACATCCTGTTCGGGTGCTCCCTATTTTTCTAAACCCGGACATTTAATTTCATCCGTCACGCCTGGACCTTCCACGTGTCTCAACGATACGTGGAAATCAACTGCACGAGTAATTAGGAAATTCGCAAATGTTTGGATCCCCTTTCCGATTGAATTTTCATATCTGAATTATTAATAGTTTACCAAGCATTTCGACACCGCCCTAATATCAAATTCTTCCTCCCATCAAGCATTAGCATTTCGTTTGAATGTTCCCTATTTTTCTAGACCCGGACGTTTCTTTTTATCCGTCACGCCTGGACCTTCCACGTGTCTCAACGATACGTGGAAACAAACTGCATGAGTAATTAAGAAATTCGCAAATGTCTCGATTCGATCGAATTCTCATATCTGAATTATTAATAGTTTACCAAGAATTTCGACACCGCCCTAATATCAAATTATTCCTCCCATAAAGCATTAGCATTTCGTTT
>NW_011967232.1:1122922-1163393 GCF_000949405.1 Vollenhovia emeryi | reverse complement strand
AAATGTTCCCTATTTTTCTAGACCCGGATATTTAATTTTATCCGTCACGCCCTGGATCCTATCACGTGTCTCGATGACACGTGAAAATAAACTGCGCGGATAATTAGGAATTGAAATGCAAATTCGCAAACGTCTAGATATTTTCTTAATCGAATACCCATATTTGAATTATTAGCAGTTTACCAGCGACTTCGGCACCGCCCTGCACGAGTACGTAACTCCACCCACATGTTTGCAATCTAAACCCTCGTATAGTCTTGGCGTTCAGCCGGTCTGTCGCGTCGCCATCGACAAAAATTCAACGTGACTGCAGATCGATAATGCCATTGTGCAATAGAGTATCTATAGCCTACGTATTCGATTACAAAGTGCAACTTGTGTCTTTGATACAATCGATGGATAGCCAGATTGGTTTCCTATATCCGTTCCAGCGATTGTTTTGTACCTGGTGCTGTTAAATAGAACCGTTTCGTCGCATTCTGTCGCATTACAAATTATACACGTATCTGAGATCCCCGTGTACCAAATATGTCAAACAATTATCGTTGACGTTAAGGGAATGCTGGAGTGATTCCGCACCTTTTGCGTCTGTCAATTCATGAAAACATAAGTGTAATATGCAAATTATGTGGCTTTTGTGTGCAGACCGACAGTGTTCCACTAATCGGACTAAATCAGAGAACAGCGTGGTATCATTGAAATTGAGTTTAGAGACCGAACAAAAATCTATTCACTCGAACAAGTTATAGGTTACACGATACCATGCTGTTCTCTGATTTAGTCCGATTAGTGGAACACTGTCTATGCGCAAAAGCCATATAATTTGTATATTACACAAATATTTTCACGAAGCAACAGTTCTAGGAGCTTCAAAATGTGCAAAACGTGCAGAATCACTCCATCACCTTAATATTATAATCGACAATAGAAAAACCAAGACGTTCCAGCATATTTCTCGCCGCGTTCGCATTATCGGGAGGCATAAACGCCCCACGTACGGAAAGTGATACGAGGCACATAAAATTAGAGAAGGCTTACGTTCCCCAGACGGCGATGTCATAAAGTGGCGCACACCCGACGATAAAACAGGGCGATCCCGTTCGACGACGGCGCTCTATTCGCTCGTCGTCGTCGTCGTCGTCGTCGTCGCGTGAGACAAACGATTCGACGGCGGCGAGCGTAAGTATGCCGCGTTACGGCGGTGCGGTGCCTCGTTTCCGGAGGAGCCGAGGCCCTCGCCTTCCGCGGGAAGTCGCCGCGAATACGTGGGATACGCGATGAGAAGTAAGAAACGAACGTCTCGGCAACGACGCCGCGCCGCGCCGCCCTTGCCGTCGCCGCCTCCTCGCGTTTCTTCCCTTCGCCGACCGCTACCACGAGTTATGACTTCATGCTCGGGTGCACCCACGATTTATGAAGCTCGAGATCGAGGAGTCGAAAGTGCCGGGACGCACGGGGCCTACGTGTTATACGTACGTATCGACGACACGCAACGGTCGATCCTGACGGTCGACGGTTCTCCACGTTCTCCGACCGATACGAAACAGAACTACACGTGGAGTTTGGAAATTTCGGCATATGATACTCTGGCGAAAAAAGAAGACGGTTAAGCAACCCATTTTGGGGCCCACAATTAGTAATCGAATTATTTGGATTGTTCGTAACTTTAATTTTTTACGAATTTTACCCCGCACAACTAAAAATCGCACTTAGCTATTCTATCTATATCCAAGATTTTTAAGTAATACTAATCAATTCTCTCAATTAGTTCTGTCGATATTCAAGTATCAAGTAACGCGAAGAAAATTTTCACTTAAGAGACACTAACCGAACTGTTAAGTTGCTTAACTACAAAAAAACGGTCAAGATTTTTTCCAGAGTTACGAACAATCCAAATAATTCGAATATTAATTGTGGGTCCCAAAATGGGTCGCTTAACTGTCTTTTTTTCCCAGAGTACGCGAGAGCTAAAGTTCTCTTGTCTTTCTTTGCTCGCCTTTTCTCAGAGACGAATGTAAAATTAACAATTGGCTCACAAACAATCCCAATAATATGTTCCGATACATATCTAGCAGTTTGCTTAAACTGACATTCTAATTTGTATTCTTATATATATATATATATATATACATATATATATTAATGTATATATAGTCACTAAATAGTTGCCGTTGTTGCCTGTTAAATTATTCAACCCTGCGTCGGAATTACACGACTGCCGAGCTTAAGTAAATGAACGGGTCTGGGACAATTTATCGAATTACGTATGACGTGTGTGCATTCATTCCACCTTAATAAATTCCGCTGCAACATACGCGGAGGCAGAATCGGTGCTTTCAGCACCGCGACTTTTTCCTTTGTTTTTCGCAAGAATGCGAAACGCGAAAATTACATTTGCGCGCGCGCGCGCGGGTGGATGGTGATTCTCGATCTGTTTCCCAGCTGCGAAGATCGATAAGCAAATAGCGCGAAGTGCAACCATGTATACGTGCACGGTGCAGTCGGTAATAAATAACGATTAGCGTGGCGCTAGACAACCGAAGACCTGCGAAATTGGTCTTTCCACGGCACGAAAGCGAAACCCGATGTATCTTCGTTTGCCGCCAGATTGGTAAGGGGCCGGTAAGGATCAGAGTTGTTTGTCTTCCATCTTCCGAGCAACACGATTACCACGCTTGTTGCGAGCTGGAAACAAAGCAAACGGCATTCGCGAACCGATCGTCACGTTTGCCGTTTGCAGTGCCCCGGCCGGCCGAAAGAAAACGTGCAATTATCCTTCCCCCTCCCCCCCCCCCTCCCACCACGCGAATCGTTCGCGATAATTAATTAGTGACGTACGCCGTGATTTCTTATTCCCGTATCGGCTCCGCAATTAAGGCGGTACCTCGAAAATGGTCTTAACGATACGCGAATTTTGAAATAAAACGAGGAAGGAACTGTGCAACAGACAAGATAAATGCAAGACCTGTCTTATATACCGCATCAAAACGAGACAGATTTATCGTGAAACACAGATAATTTGACCAGATTCATGACTTATCGGCTAAAAGAAATTACCGTAGAAACGAACGACGGCCAACTTTGCGCGCGTGATTCCGGGTGATCTTTCGAGCCATATAAATGCATATTTACGATACAGTAAGCTTGTCACAGCGACCGATATTGTCACCGTTGCGCCGGGCATTACTCCAGAATATTATTCTAAATTATCCTTCCGCTTTACGGCTTAATAATAGGACAGAGAAACAGGAAGACGGCTGTGTGTGTGTGGAGGTGAAAGAGATGCAGTGCATCGAGAGAGAGTGAAAGAGCGAGAGAGAGAGAGAGAGAGAGAGAGAGTGTGTGTGTGTGTGTGTGTGTGTGTGTGAGAGAGAGAGAGAGAGAGAATGCGAGGGAACAAGAGGGAATATGCCTTAGCTCGTGCAACGCTTTAATTAAACGGGATACGTTAGACGATGTAACCGCTGTGAACCGCCACGGTATGTACGCTTATTAAGATAAAACAAGCAATTACCGGAGCGCAGAGGTCAATCCCTTTTCTTCTCCCCCCCCCTCCACCCCTCTCTCTCTCTCTCTTTCTCTCTCACGCACAATCAGTTCTCCTCTTTCATACTCTGCGCGGCTTCTAAGATACTTTCGTCACGTCTCATGGATAAAAGTAAAATCCTCTGCCGGTTACTCTATTTAAGCTTTATCCATGAATCGTGGTTTGTTATTAAGTCATAAATTTAAACAACGCGGCGAATACGTTACTGCTGACTTTGCTACATTTTGCATAATCGTCGCGTATCCCGGCTATAACGGTGCTACCAGATAAATGAACAGATAGACGGATTCATTCTGATCTGTGGAATAAGTTTGATGAAATTATAGAGACATTATACACCGTGTATCTTAAACGAATCGAGTGTAATGTATACTGTGCCAGGTAACGTGTCTCAAACGAACATATCTGTGAATGTAATCATTTATTGAACAACTTATGGGAAACCGCCAATGTGGGTCACAAGGCAAGATGTAGGTAGCCCAACTTGCAATTTTTATATTTAAAATGTCAATTCATATACCGTTTCTTTCCACAGTTGTCCTGCACGCTGGTTTCTATTCGGATATAACGCAGTTTTCTTACGGGTGGAGTTATTATCGTCAGCAAATTCACACATTCAAATCGATAAGCAATTGGTAATTATATTTAAAATGCTACATTTTAGCATTTTTTAGATGCTACATTTAGCATTCAATACCCCTCCTTCCCCGTACTGTAAATTATTCTTATATAATCATTTATATTTATGCCTGATTTGATAAGTATGTTATGAAAACGCGGCTTGGTACACTGACAAAAAAATTTTTCAAACTAAGTAAATAGATTTACTTAAAATTATTTTTTTATACTGAAGTAAATATTTATTTTACTTAAAGAAAAATATCAAATTTTAAGTAAATCTATGTATTACATTAACTACATTCATTTAAATCATTGTATTTTCTACATTGAAATAAAGATTTCTTGAGACATAGAATATTATTTATTAAATGAATTGTTTTTGTTAAATAAGAAATCCAATTTCCTTCGCTGTGAAAATCACATCTAACTAAACATTTTATAGAATTAAAATAAAATTTTTTTATTTAAAATTATCTATTCTTTGATATTTAATAAACATCTACTTAAAGTAAAGCAATGCATGTTTTAATTTGTTTATTATTTTTTAAATTTAAGTTAATAAGCTATTAGGAGCCACCTAACGAATAATTTTCTTGAGTAAAGTAATAATTTTTGGATTATGATATTTTTTATCAGTGTATAGGAATGGCAAAGGATTGATAGTCTCGATGGAATAGAAATTACTCTAAAATGTCGATGAATCGTCTAATCAGTTTACGGAGCACCGCAAGTTTTCCACGTGCGGGAAGAGTGAGATTTTTTGACGCAACTGTGTTAATAGACGTAATAATAACGCCAGGAAATTGTTAATAGGAGCGGCAAACTCGTTTGAGAGCGTACGTTCAGACCGAGTCATTCAATTACATTCACCGGGTAACCACTTTAACTTCAACGACGGTCGGAAGTGCGTAGGTGCGACGAGTTTCTAGGAACGACGAAGTCATTGCGCCTCCCGGATTGGCGGCATCAAACCGCTCGTGCCGACTAAAGATAATTTAGCGGGAACGACCTATTATTTATTATATTGAAGCACTTAAGTGATGGTCTTTGTTCGAGTCTTATCTTCGTTCGACGACTATCGATTGTGTTACCAGGAGATTTACTTCTATGTATATACCTTACCGCATTGCAATTACTTAATCAAGAGTATATCAAGTTGCTTGCAATAAAGTGAACTAACAGACGATATTAAACTCGTAACGTGGCAATGACCCCCGAAGTAAATTCGCCGCAAACAAGCTGCAAATTCGGAAATGTCCAAAAGTGAATGTTAATAAGTGACGAAGGGCCCGCAAAGTTCTAAGGAATTATTCGCTTTAATGCGCCGCGGGGATACGGGCTCGTAGCAATATTGTTTTAATTACACATCGTCGTCTATGAATACGAAACGAGAGCGGACACGAGACGGGATAACTTATAACGCGCGCTTGATTACAGCACACCTACGCGCGGCCGCTAATCCGTATCCGCATTAACAACCTAATTTGCAACTAGCTTGCCATACGCGTCGCACCGGCGCGCGCGCGAGGGGATACAACAGGGAAGGGCCGTCGCGCCCTCCTCTTGTCGCAGGATCTCTCGGACGTGCTCCGCGAAATTGGGGGAATTTCCAGGCGTCCCCCGACCAAACTCCCGCGCAGAGTCCCTCGTGCGTGCATTGTTAATACGCGCGGCGCGGAGAGGAGGCGCAAGCACGTGCAACCTGCAAACGACCCGGGCCGCTACGGGGGTTTACGTATTACCTGACGAACACGTGGCCATAACTCCTCGCTCGTCGCGCGATCCTTTACCGCCTTCACTCTCTCGCCGTCACTCGATGCCGCGAGGAAATTGGCTGCAGTCACGTGCCCCACATTTCCGCGTCCGGAAATACCGGGCGCGTCCTGCCCGGCGCTGCGCACTGCCGAGGTAGCGTCGTCCGCAACGTCGATGCCCGGTATTCATCGCGGCCTGCGCACACCGCTGTAGCTTCTTCTGCCCTCCTCTTTTGGCACGACCGCGTGTGTCCGTAATATTCTCGACGCGATTTCTTGGACCGTTGACGCCTGCCCCGACGGCTTCGCCCGCCGCGCGAATTATTCAGGACGAGGATGAAAACAAAACCAGACTTGATTAAGGCGCGGATAAGCCAGGCGTGGGTCCTTTAATCGAGACGACAATGGTCGCGAAAGGTACGTTGTCGATGGGCGTTTCACGAGCTTTCCGCAAGTTGGATATGACATTTCTCCGCAAACACATCTGCCGTCTCTGCAATTCGAGCTGCCGCTGCACCTTCTTCTGCTCGCGCAACGATTTTAGTTTGAGCAAGAGATACGGTTATATAATGGATATCCGGGAGAGAATTAAACGAATAGAGACACCCTTGACGGAGATGAATAAATTGCCAGCGATAGATGAGCAAAACTGTTGTGCGCCGTCTAAGGAGAATAATCGACTGCGATTGGTCATTTTCCTAAATCTTACGTCTTAAAGATGTCATTGTAGACGCCGCGTCAATTGCCGGGGGTTTGCAAATTTTATACCGGTTTCTAAACAAATATTCGTCTCTCATGACGCGTTATTAACAGCTTTCTAGGTACAATATTATACCGAGAGATCATTTATGGCGTCCTAGATTCGCGTCTAATCGCCCTAATGGAGAACGCACCGTCGTTAAATGGTATTACATTTGCCCGATACGTATTTGCTCCTATAGAGTTTAGTATATACACGATGTATTACGTCTAATATTGCAGTACACAGCTGTACACAGACACGTTGCGTTTTACACAAAGCAGCCTCCCGGCTTCCACGCATAGCAATTCCGTTTCGCGCTCGCGCATCCCCTTCCTGTTCCTCCGTCTGCATCGCCCACTCCCCGCTCCCTCGTCCTGGGGCCCCCCATTCATCATGCACGAGCCTCGCATTGACGCATGGACGTCTGCACGGGCCGCGCCGCGCCGTAGCGAGTCACGGCGCGCCACACCATGACGCTCATTCATGGCGCGGCCACGCGCACAATTGCGGCGTATGCACGCGTGCGAGGCGACCGACCGCGAAAAGGAAGAACGACGGGGCGAAGGAGAGGCCGGGAGAGAGCCGTCGCGAAGCCGGTCAGAAATAGCGAGAGAGAACAAAGAGGTTGCGCCGAGGCTGTCTCCTTTTAGCGCCTTCTCGCCTCCGCCTCCGCCCGGCTGTTTCGGCTGTTGCATTCGCGATGGGGCCCCCCTTTGGCGCGCCGAATTTCTTTTCTCGCTCAAAGGCCGCGCCGAAGAAATACACCGTCGTGATCTAGTTCCGTTTCGGAACGCGGAGGGACGCGTAAAAATAAATTACCCGCGTTTCATCGCGCGGCGATATTTACGCGCCGCCGACGATTTTCGGATGTTTTCACTATGAAAATCGCGATCCGCACGTGCCGCGCGTGGAGAATATCACAAAGATCGCGAACGAGCGTGGGATTCGGACATTCTACTGCCGCTTCCTCTCCGTGCAAAAAACAATAACCAAATGTTTCGATTATAATATATCGATTTCAAAAATTTATGTATTCGTGCAATCAATCCCTATATCTAATCTATTTCATCTTCTATATATTGGGAATTAAATATTTATATTTTCTACAAGTTTTTCGTCTCGCCGCGCTGATTCGCAGTTACTACTCTGCGTGCGTATAAGTTTTTATCAAACCGTGTGAACTGACGGTAAATACGAGCAACAGCATCGATTCTCGCGCAGTCTTAAGGTATTCCGTGCACAACCGCACGGAATAAAAGCCTATTGGCTCGTGTTCGTCTGGCATGCTCCGAACATTCGGACGTTTACCCCATTTTCAGCATAGCGAGAGAAGACCGCACACCCCGAAGCGATGCGGTACATAAACGAGATAGCTGGGACGCATGGCGCAGCTTGGGTTACGATTCGAAATGCTGAGACAGAAATTCTTCGGAATTAGCTGGGAATAACTAGCGGATATAACCAGCTGTATAATTCGCGAGTTAATTCTAGCGTTTCTATCGGCGCTTTGAATCGCGCGCTGCGTGGAAAAAGAATCTCGTTCGTATCGCTCTCTCATTCGCTCCTCTTTTACCGTCCCGTAAAAATTCCTCTAGGCGCCTAATTTTTTTCTCGCTCGTGAGAAACGTATTTCCGCAAGAAAGATGTAACTCGTAATACGTGGAAGATAAGAGTCGCGCAAAAGCGTGCATTCGTGACGGAATAAAGATAAATGGAGGCGAATGGTCGCCGCTTGCGTTGCTTTTTTTAATTCTCTTTTTAATTCTCTTTTTAATTCTCTTGCCGAGCAGAGATGAACTAAATGCAAGATCCGCCAGATCCTCTTTAAATACAAAGTCGCTTCTGAAACGAAACCTACGAACAATATGTAGTGTCACCCTAATTTTTACGTAAAATCTTTCTCTTGGCCCGCGTCCATCTGTCCCTAAAAAATATATTATCTTCCGTGGATATTTCTATTTCCGATTGTTCTTTGGAATGGGACACTCCTCTGATTGGGATGAGCTTTTGCAAATCATTTTGTCACGATATCTGAACATTATTTATCAAGGTCCCATATCTTCGGGTTATCTATAGTCTTTTAGATTCTAACTGTTGGTTATAAAAATAATAGCTTATAGAAATGATAGAACGCGTTATGTAATTTCGTTAATTGACCAAGTGTCTCATCAGCGCTTTAAATCGATGGTGTTGGACGATATAAACGGAAACGTGTCTCGCTGAGCCGGACACACGTACATCTCACAAAATCCGCGCGACACAGCCTATAAATAAACATCGTACGTCGGTTTGTCGCTTGTGAAGTGCCGCGAAGTAAAAATACATCTACTAGAAGGGTTATCCGCGCGCGCGTCACCGCAACCGTGACGGCCGACGCGATACTCAATGGCATGATAGTAGCGTGTATGGCGGCCTTTTTTTTTTACCGTGCTACTCGAGCAGAGTTACGGCCGTCCGAAAATAAACCGCGGAAGGTTTGATTAACTCGCTCGACTTTCCGCCGAAACTTTTCACTCGTCTCTTTCGGAATAACGCGTGCAGAAAAAGCAAATCGGTTACGTCACTGTGGTATAATTGACTCGGCGATACTTGAGAATACTTTAAACATATTTTTCACATTCGCTATTCATTATCATTGAAAGCTTTAAATGTCGAGAGAAGCTTTTCTATATCGCACTGAAAAAATTGATACCAATGTGCGCATTTTCAGATTATATATTCCCTTTATGCAGTTATTTAAAATTCTGACTTGTGGATCTATTCTAAAATGCTCTGTAATACTATATCTTTAAACTGTGTATACTGTAGAGCAAGAGAGACAGAGTGAATCGTGAAAAGAAGAAAAGGCTAAAGATACATTATAGAGCGAAAGTCTTCTTACAGAATAGACCCATTAATTAGAGTATTATTTTTCTGCACTCCGAGTCATTTTCTATTGAAACGAATCATGAGGTCAAATATCAGATTGCTTTTATCAGAAGACTACGGGCATTCGTCCGAAAAATTGCTCGCCGATTGCAATACTCGAGGCTGTATTTTCTGGATATAGTATTCTATCTGCAAATATCATCTCTGGAAAACAATATGCCTATAGTGCATTCTCGAGAGGCGAGCCGCAATGGAATATTGAGTTTGGGCGAGCCAATCGAGAAGTTCCACTCGTGAAACGGGACTGATTCTGTGTGCCCTACTCGAGTAATTCCCAATCGCAGGTCTTCGACCTCTTTTAGGATTGGATTTGTTCGAGAGTTACGAGAGGTTCGCGGTCTTGGAATTATCAAAAATGTGTCTTGAAAAAGTAGATAAGCAAACGAGAATCGGCGGAAAAATCACCAATCGTAGGTACACTCCACGATATTATCCACTGAATACAAGTTTCACTTTCACATCCTAAGTTAAAAGTTTCCAACGTTCACGTAGTTTTTAAATATTTTACACGATTAAAATGCATCGTTCTATATTATTATATACATTTGTCTAAATTTACTTGCGTATTTGCGTTTTTCGTATTAAAATGGAAACAAAACTAATATAATTAATAGTATGAAACATACATAGCAATAAGCGTGAAAATATGTAGTATACAGTATAGCTATACAGTATGTACGATTTATAAAATGGCCATTTCTGACAATAAACGAAATAATAAAAAAATATATATCAATATTACTGCAAATGAGAAACAGTCTAAAACGCCGGCGGGGATGCATAAAAATACGAAACAGTTATGTCACCAATTTGTCGCATTTTTCGTAAAATATTCGTATATAAAAATAACGAGCCGCAGTAATTTATATATTTATATATTACTTATAAATGCCGTTCTTTTCTGCATTACAAACGATTTTTTAATAAAAAATACTACCGGCGTAAGTAAACCATCGCGAAACGAGAGATTCGAATTCTCGTTCGAATCATTTGAATAAATAAAATAAAAACACAAAACAGATTTTGCACAAGTAGCAAAGAACATAAACATGTAAGACACTTACCTCACCATTTCTCCGCCGTTGCCCGATGCCTCCAAAGCCTTGCTCCTCCTCTCAGATTTCCTTGTTGCACTCACACAACACTCGCGAAAATCATCAATCGCGCGAAATTTCGGGCACTTCCGTACGCGATGTCAAATACCACGAAACGCACGAAATATTATTAACAAATATCGCGTGACTTTCTGTCACACTCAAACTAACGACTTGCATTTTTGATTCGGAAGAATAGAATAACGGATAAGTCACTTGAGGAAGTTACTTGTTACTGATAAAGGTGTAGAAATCAACAGCGTTTTATCTTGGAAACTGATAACGCAAAAGTAATACCATGCACGGAGCGACTCACGCTACTGCTTGCCGGCTCGACGTTCGGCGAGCGAATGAGACCGCGGCGACCTTCAGGTACACGATGGCACGCAAAAACATCGTACGTCACCGCGCCGAGTGAAAAACAACAAAAAAACGTTGGGAATTCGTTGTCCCGCCTACGAAATGGAAAATTCCGTACCTAATATTTTACATTACTTTGTTCCGTGACTGTTTTGTGTATCATTCTGCGGACTTATTGGTATTGATTAAATTTACGATTAATTCTGTTTAATCGAGAAAATGTTTCGAAACAAAAATCGTTGTTACTTAAATTCTAATTACTAAGATTAGAGATTTTATCTCAATAGTTGGTGTATACGAATGTATATTTCTAAACTGCAAATCATTTACTACGAATCTAAAAGAGAAGTGAAGCACACCGCGCTTCGAGAAAATTAATCGGCATCGCCGAAAAGAGGCCTCAACTATTCGATATTAACGACATTTGCGCTGGTAACATCTCTTTTTTAGAAAGAAGAAAGGAAATCCGCGTGACTAAAAAAATTTGAACAATAGTTTTAAGATAGTGTCACAGAAGATACGAAAATTATTCTCAGTCTCTGAAAAGGATACGCCGTTAAAGTATATCGGGGTAATTTTGATATATAATATATCACCTATTCATCGTTCGTTGCGAAAATTTTATATACTCATGGATGTCCATTTCTCAAGCAATCGCTCCTTTCCGACGCGAGCATTGACATATTTTATTTTCGAACAAACGCCCTCACGGTAGATATATTTACTCTCACCAAATATATTCATCAGACAACGCATAAAAAAGTGAGGACCTTCCAACACATTTCCGTAGCGTCCAGAAAATCCGTTCGAGGCAGCGTGAGAAATGGCGCCGGCGTTTCCTTCGCCGTCGCGCCATGAATGTCCTTCGCTGGTGAGTGAATCAAAAGGACCATATCACGCCTCACGCGCCGGTTTTTCACCGACGGATCCGGATTATTAGGTGGACGAAAAATGCGCCGATGGCGTGGGCTGTTGCTTGAAAAACGAGCCTTCGGACGATGATCCGGTATATTGATCGTTACAAATAGCGCTCGCAGAGGGCAAAGGGAAGGAAGAAGAGGGCGCGCGGAGGATTACTTCTTTTATATCATGCCATTAATATTACTCTTCATGAATCTTACGAGTTCCGAGCCTTCGCGGAAGGAGGAGACGACCCTTTTGTTTCGGGACGAAGGGCGGATTTCGTGGCGATAAATATGTTGAACTACCGTAACGGATTGTACCCTCGTGGATTTTATTACGTCGGCTTACAGCTTGTTAAACATCGACAGTAAAACTGGACAAAATTTATATGTGTACATAAAATCTATATAGGAAATACGAAAGGATATTAATCGCGCGATATGTTCAAAATTTCTGATTTTATTACTATTTAATTGACGGAGTTTTATATTAATTTAATTGATTCATTATATGTTCATAAAATTTCCGAAATGCGAAAAATAATTGTTCTCTATTACCTTTATGTGTCCTTTTAGTCGACGCGAAAGGTGTGATACGTCCTAATGAAACTTACAATTAGATATGATTCACGAATATTTTATAATTTAATTTTGGAGCTTCAGTATGTTTTCTCCGGTACGTAACTGATTCAAGTTTTATCCATAAATATTGTTGCTCATTTATAAAATTTCTCGTTATATTTTATGTAGAGAGAAAATATCCGCCGACTCTCGCATTAAGCGAGGGCCGCGTGGATTAACCCTTTTACATCCCTTCCGCCCTACAGCTATTAATATTACTTTTTACAAATCCTGAACCGTACTGGCCTCGTCTCGCGCTGGTAGCCAGGGTCGATGGCACGTCGAACGAGAATCTTTGCATGGGCTGGGGATGTCGCAACGCTTAATCATCTACTACCGAGCTCTCTCTCTCTCTCTCTTCCCCCTTATCCCTCCTCTCTTCGCTTTGCTTCTCCCCGTTCCCGAATTCACTTTACCTTCACTATTCAATAAGTCCCTTGTTATCGATTGGCAGTCAATACCGCCGTTCGTCCCAAAACGCGTGTCGCGCTTAGTAAATCCGACTTCTGGATTTAGACTAAGTTTAAGTTCCGGATTTAGATTAAGTTTAAGTTCTTATTCCCTTCCTATTGTCTCATATACGTAGGTATTTTTACTGTTTTAACGATATCGCTTTGACGATATCGTTATAGTGACGATCCGTTAAGAAAAATTACGTATACGTAATTTAAGACGTATGTATAAAGGAAAACCCAACTGCAGTTGAATGTGTGCAACGTATAAAAATGTTTAGAGAATGCCAACTTTGAATGCCACTTTGAAAAATAAAAATGGGATTACAATTTTTATGTTGCCGCGACACTTTTCCCCGTGTAACATTCCGTGATTAGTGACAATACACCGAAAATCCGCCGTCATCCCTCGCTGCCACCGCGATAGCTTGCCTTTCAGCCCTCGAGGGATCTTCGAGTTTACCGAATGTCACGTGGTCACAGGTCCCCTCCGCATGTCCCTCTCTCACCGCTCCTCTTTATAATTCCATTAAAAGGAAACTTGGAAATTTCCCCGGAGACTCGTCACTCTCAGTAACTTTCTGTTTCGCGCGCTCTCACACGCGAAACAGTACGTACGTCCATAGGGGAGACACACGACCTCGAGAGAAAGCCTCTCGTTGTCTGCGCGGAACGCCGGTTGCACCGAATAAATATCGAGCGTAACGCGCACTGCTGGCTCTAACTTTCGCAACGAGATGTGTGAGCCGTTCAGAGGTTCGTTCTGGGACCGATCGCGAACTTGTATGCATATAAATGGGCGTAGTGTTAAATTCGTCACTCGAGCGCCCAGGCGTCGTGACGCCTGTGACGAAAATCCTCATAATTTTTATATAACGATTACGCGCTGCGAATTACTCGCTATTAGTTTTCATAACTGAGAGAAGCGTTGGAAAAATGATCTCACTAAGCGAACTAATTTGTTGCATTATAATCACATTTCTAATATATACATACGTACGGATAGCAGCCCATTTCAGCTAAATAGAAACTGTGTATCTTAATTAATTGTTCATATTATTAGCATTGTTGTCTGTGTTAAACAGTGAGAAATTTTTATGAAATTGAGCGTATGCGATATTTGCGCCGAGATAAATTTACATACCTGCCTATTTCCCTTCGATAGCTTATCTTACTATCGCAATTAAATCGATATACGGAGAGACGGGCAATTATTCGTGGAGATCGAGAATCTCTTCGGGAACGGTAATTGCAGATTAGAGTGGGGCGCGTGCCGCGTAGGAACGCATAAAACGCGAAGTGGATTTAACGCCCAGACAACTTTGCACTATAAATGCTAATGGGCCGGGCCCGCAGTTAGTTAACCACCCCGAGCTCGTAGTTCGACGCGTCTTTGCTTAGGGCAACGGCGGGGAACGAGGGGGGAGGCGGAAAGGATCTTCTCGTTCTCCTCGGAAACTGGGCTCGGGTTAGGTAAACTCCGGAATCCGAAGTGTCTGCGCGGAAGCGACGGCGAGTGCCGCGAAAGGATTTGCACGTGTTCCCTCGCATGTCGCAGATGTAATCGCCTGACCCCGACCGCCTTGAATGCTATCAGGTGCGCGAATGTTATCGGGAGTACCAGTCACATGCATGGAGCTTATATTATGAGAGAAATACGTGACGGCGTTATCGCGAGAGCCCGACGAAACAATATTCATTCTTCTGGTTTCTGCATACAAGTACATTTAAAGAAGCATATTAATCTCAACAATGGGTTTAATGTCCTTCCTCTTCTTTCTTTTTCTTCATCCTCTTCTTCGATCTCGTTTAAGCCTTTGTCCTCTTCGTCCTCTTCTTCCTCTTCTTTTTATTCTTCTCTTCCTCTATTTCCTCTTCTTCCTCGTCTTCTTTTGTTGGATCTTGTCGTTCTCCAGGACACCGTACTATGTTCACTTAGGTTATATTTTATCTCTTGGTCATTTTGAACTTGCTTTTTATATCGTGCAGATGTAGAAATCAACTCATTTGAATCCTCTTGTCGAGTTGTCTTTTATTTCAACTAACAAATGCCATTGCCCTGTTTGCCATCTTTGTTCATATGTTGCCCGCCCCGCACGTGACATTTTATCTTAATTGGTCGGACGTAGGGTTGGACTTTGCGGGACATTTACTTAATAAGTTAGAAAATTTTGCGTTTGTGTGTATTTATAATATCGATTTAGTAATAATAAAATTAGCATTAGGAGACATCGTATCTTTACAAGATTATTATTGGAAATAGTCTGCAAAGACGTACAAACAAGATAAAATATCCTGAATTGCACGGGTGTAATACTTCATGGAAATAGATTTTCTTTTTAAATTAATGATCTTGCGAAGTAGACAAAGTTTAAGCTTCTCTCGTCGGCAGCGATCTCAAACCGTGGTATCGCGATCTTCGTGGTAGGAAATCCATTATTAAGAAGAAGAAATAAAGGAAACAGCAATCTCTCCAGGGTACGTCTAGCAGGGTGCAGGTAGGCTGCGTGAACGCGTATGCCGACGTATCGCGTAAGCACTTGCTTGCGAGGAGGGAATAGTGGTCGAGTGCATGTTTAATCTTCCGCAGATGCGCAACGGAAGACAATGGCGCATTAACCCAATGCTCGGGCGCTGTACGCGTGTGTGCGTGCCGTGTCAAGGTGCCTCCAATGGGAGAACGCATCCACTCACGCTCATTGTCAAGTCGGGTGCCGTTACCATTGTGTCGGGCTGCCTCACGTACTCACGCTCTGTCGCGTTTCGCGTGTCTACGCGCGCGTACAGCGCGCGTCCCACTGTCCGCCACGTGGCGTCGCGTGACAATTTCGGGCGTGTATATCGCGGCTATTATACGCAAGCAGGAGTGAATACGCGCTTGTCCTCCACGTTGGTTTCGGTTCCATCGCGGTATCGCGCCGTCAACATCTACGGAGCGTCTACGTTCTAATAATAAGCACCTGTTTCTCATCTACCAGTAAATTCAAGTAAATTAATACCCAAAATTATAACGTAATAACAGTAGATTGATAATATAATGATAACAAATGATAGTAAAGCTAGGGTTTTAAAAATCATAATGACACGACACTGTTTTGTGCACATTAATATGTCTTGTGTGTTATAAAAGAGAAAGATCGCGGATATACATATATCGAGGAGAGGCGTTTTTACGTTACTTTCGATAAGCTCTAGAATAAGCTGTTCGTTATACTTGAGAAACGCGAGAAAGTTGGCGAGAAGCACCAACGCGAAACTGTCATCCTCAATAGCGAAAGAGTTAAGTGTCATACTTAGCGAACTTGCTGAACAAATACGCCGCTGGTTGCGCACGTCGTGGCGACAAATTTGCCGTTTGTTTATTTGCGGATGTCAAGCCGGCGAACCGGAAGTTAAGCGAACGGAGAACGAATTTCGTCTAACTTTCGCTAACAAGAGGAATTCCGCAGATCTCCCCCCCCCCTCTCTCTTGCGCACGCGCTCTCTCTCTCTCTCTCTTTTTCTCTTATATTTCTGTCAACAACGCAGACTTTCTTATGGAGGTCTAACGATGCAGATTTGAGTGAGTCGTATACAAAAAGTCCCGAGATCCCAAGTTCTTCCGTCGGTTCTCTTAATGACGCAGACTCTAAAAACGTCTAATAATAAGACACCATCTTATTACTTCCTTTCTTGCTCGAGATCCCTCTGCCCGTTGCAGTGCTCAGAAATAAAAAAGTTTCTGACATCGGTCGGGGATATAAACTAAAGTCCCTTTAGAATAATGATCCGGCATTCATTACTTTCGCACACACCTAATTTTCAATATTAATTTCCTAAACGATACACTTGTCATTTTTGCTTGTTAGAGTGACATCGTATTTCTTCTCAAATAGAAGAATAATATTGCTATTGTAATACAAGCTAAAAACACGACAAAACCTTGCAAAAAAGATATAACTAATAAAGTCATATAATTGGCATCATTGCGTTTATGAATAATTGCCCGGAAAATGTATCGAAAGAATGTGACGTATTGTATATTGTCGAAATCATTTTTCGTAAGATATTCTAAAAGTTTATATAAATTATGAATTTATATATTATATTCCAGACGATCTAGTGAAAACATTATATCTGGTAATCGTCAAATAATTTATGGACGTAAATACGATCGCTTTATCTGATCCATATTTTTTATCCGTACATGTCTTCTCTCATTTCCTCCGACTTTCTATTCAAACTCAACTCGCTCCTCGAAGAAAAGTACGAGAATACGTCGCAATGCGGCTCGAGTGAGGTCCCGAACGAGTTCGTTCTCGCGGTCAGGTAGAACCTTTCGCGGCTACCTGTCAGAGGGTTAGCTAATGAAAGAGCAACGACGTCTCACGTTAATGGCCAGGACTTATCCCAGAGATAATCTCTCGCATACAACGTGGCATTATACGAAGGGACACGCGATTGTTCCTCACGCCTACACGATACTATTTCGGATTCGTTGATTTATGCGACGGCAATGCGAATTTCTTTTGCAGCTTCACTGAAATTGCTGATCTTAAAAAGTATGGAAAAGTATGAAATATGTAGACGTAATTTAGCCTTAGATTTTCAAAGAATTATTCTTGCAATTATATTTTCATTCTACTTCTTTCTTTTTAATTTTATGGAAACTTTTATTTTTAACTGTGGAAAAAATGCTGCTTTTTCCTCGAGACGCCACTTTTACTGGAATATTTCATTTTATATTCTTGTCTAATCGACCTATTTTCCTTCTAATGGTTTTTTAAATATACTTCTTTTTTATATCTTTTCATGAAAGTTTCGCTCGTAAAGAATGTAGAAGTGGATTTGTTAAAAAAAAATGTAATTTTCCATTTCTACAATAGAATATACATATAAGTATAGAATCAAATATCACTATAATGTTTTTACTAATATCAGAATAAGAGGATTCTCATAATATTAATGTGTTATGATTCGAATATAATAAAACATTGGAAATACTATTTTAAATGATCGTCTCGCCGTAGAAATTGTTAATGGGGGAAATATTGATAATGCAAGTTGGGACTAGGGTTTATACCGTAATATTATGTTTACTATACATTCGATTAACGGATCGATCGCAGGAGTGTCACGTGGCTCCTAATTATCGGTTTCCATCCTCGAACTGTATTAATCCGACTTCGATTAGAACTTCGAAGTTAGAGAAAGTTTGCGATCGACGAGGTCGATTATACGTGTGATCGGAGGGAAGCTTGAGGCACAATGTACACCGTCTGTTCTCGTTAAATTGGCTTATAACAAATATATATGCACCTCCATAACGGCTAATGTCCGCTGCTAACTGTAGGGCTCTCGCGTATGCGCCATCCCGTGTCAACCAAGTTCCAAAATAGCGTGCAATTTCAGCGTTATCGCCTTAAGGGCGCGTTAATCAATTAGAATTGTTTTCCAGCGCGGTACAGTATTTAAAGGAAAGTCTCTTAATATAAAGAATGTACAAGAAAATTCACTTTACATTTTGTACAACTTTTTCGTCATCATCCTAACAACATGTTGTAAAATATAACCGATAAATATGTATAAGGTAAACTATTATAAATGACAAACATTTTAAATATTCTTGTGCGCCGCGAGAGAAAGAAAGGAAGAACGACATTATTAATATACCAAGAGATTGGCAAACTTATTCATTTATAGATATTTGTACGATACAAAGCCGTAAATATAGATCATCAAAATGACACCTGTTTCGCACCAATTTGCACTTGTGACTCTGAGCACTTTAATCCGCTGTTGGTCGCAATGCGAACAAAGTTATACGGACGTGAAATGTCATCGGCGGCCAGCAAGACAAATCTATGTTAGATCCCACTGGCCACCTGTTCCACCCTCACCCCCTCTCTCTCTCTCTCTCTCTCTCTCTCTCTCTCTCTCTCTCTCTCTCTCTCTCTCTGTCTCTCACGGCAACTAATTCAACCGTATATTTCAACTACCCAACTTGCGCGGCAGCCACCGCCACGCTACGGCGGCCGCGCTGTCGTAGTAGTTTTCTCCATTAAATGCCTGACATTCATAATGCTGAAGATCTGCGTAGTCGGCATGGTAAATGTCGCTGTCTCAAATCTACGCCCGTTTCTCTTTCTCCTCTCCCGCCAGCGGTTTGTTTACCCGCTGTCACCTTCCGTTTCGTTTTAAGCTATTTCTCACACGCTGGATAAACGGATGCTAACCGATTAAGGAATTGCTGGGTGCACCGAGAACCATAAGATTTCCGGCGATGAGAAATAGACTGCCGGGAGATAGCGACGCAAGGATAAACGAGTATCCGTGATTAGCGATGACAGAAAGAGACTACTAATTTCTTTCATTTCGAATGAATTACCTGCGGCAGACGTATGAAGAAAGTACTGCAACTAATATTTTAAGGAAAGGAAAAGTTTCAGATTTATATACAGGCAATTTGTATTATTTCGCGCGTTGATTAGATACGAGAAATTGGACTTTAACTGGAAAATACAGGGGAGATAAAACCGATTTAAAGAATTTCAATCTATGCGTATAATTGTTACTCGTTTCCCGGAGATGATTATTTGTGAAAAATTCGAGGGACATCACGCGCTTCCTCTCGAGCCGCGTGTCGCCGGTGATTAAAATGCACGCACCATCCTCGGACTCTCATTCAACGTCCCATTCGCCGGAGGTTGGTCTCCCCGCGTGGCGCGACAGAAGATATACCAAGTACCCCGCGTGCCGTATCGCGTCGCTCTTTCTCATAATTCAATTACCGCGTTTCGATTTCTGCCGTACCGCTACGCACGATGGCAGTACGGTATATCGGTTATCGGTTTTCAATTCTTCCGTTTCCATTCGCGCCGGTGCCGTCCACGTCGCACACATTTCCGGTCCGATGCGCTCCTCCGCTATCCCAGTACTCTCGTATTGACGCGTCCCGCACTACCGTCCCTAGAAAAATAATGTTTCATCTTGTAGACACGGTCTCGGCCGACTCGCTCGCCGATGTGCGGCGTGAGTGGAGACACCAGCTCGTCCCGTTTAATTTCAGCCGGCGAATGTAGTTCAGGACAGTATTATTTCGCGAAGAGCCGAGGACAGACCGTGGGCGCTCTCGAGAAAGGGATATCTCATCGGGGAGGCAAGAGAGTGCGAGTATTTCGCGTTAATGAAGGAGATAATGGATAGTAATGCTGATGAGGTTTAACATGAACCGCTCTTTCTTTTTCTCTCTCTCTCTCTCGCTCTGTCTCTCTTTTCTTCTCCCTCTTCCTCTGTATGGGCATTGTAATTTATCCGGCCGCTGTTTTCTACGGCGCGAGCGAGCGAGCGAGCGAGCGGCGGGCAGGCGAATGATTGATGAAACTTTATTCGGTGGCTTTCCGAGCCGCGGAGTTAAAGCAGATATTTATAATGGAGTTAGCGAAACGCGCGCAGTTTCCCGCCGCCGCCGCCGACGCGCGGTTTTGATATTAATGTAACGCGGCGGTCGTTTGAATTTATGAACCACTCCCGCTTTCATAAAGCGCAATTAGGAAACGGCCGGACTTTTCTTTGAACATGTTCGGCTGGAAGGAGATACAAGTGCGAGACTGTATTTGTCTCATCGCGAGACAACGCGAGACACGAACGCGTCCTCGTGTCCGGCATATCGGAAAGCGATTAAGTGACGCGCGTTTTGTTTAACGAACGAATCAAACTTGGACTTTATTGTTGCTCGTATCTGCAAACAACTATCGATATTTGTTATAAACTTTTTATTTCGACTTCCAAACGGACAGGAGGCAAGAGAATATTCCCTATTTTTGAAACATTACCAGCACACGAATACTTCTTATCTCTTGCTCGGCGTCTTAAGGCGTTCGCGCTCTTTCATCCCGCAGCTCCTATTTCCTTCAACTTTGACATATTTCTTCGTTGGCTACGTCGGCGGGCGTACATTTCTACACACTCGCTCGACTGATTTCGTTGGAACGTGGAAGTAACCATAGAAGCCTCTCCGGCGTGTGCTCGTCGGGCCCTTCGCCAGAATGCTCTTCCCTCTCCGACCGTACGTGCCGTGGGATCCAAATATTTGGACACCGCGTGGGATCATCGGCATTCATCGCGGGCGTCTTAAAGCGCTTCTTGCAAGAAGGAAGAAAGAGAGGGAGGGAGGGAGGGAGGAAGGGAGGGAGGGAGGGAGGAAGGGAGGAAGGAAGGAAGGAAGGAAGGAAGGAAGGAAGGAAGGAAGGAAGGAAGGAAGGAAGGAAGGAAGGAAGGAACGAAGTAAGTTCGTTCGTACGAACGACTTCTACTACTATTGACTCATAATACGGCAGTCTGCCGGAAAGAACCCTCAGGTTTGAATAATCGAATGGATCCTTCTGCATTTATTTCACCGACGGAATAATAGCCGGCCCGCGGCTAGAATAAAGAAGTAATGGTTTCGCCGATACGTCGC
Organism: Vollenhovia emeryi; assembly: GCF_000949405.1. Taxonomy (NCBI): domain Eukaryota; kingdom Metazoa; phylum Arthropoda; class Insecta; order Hymenoptera; family Formicidae; genus Vollenhovia; species Vollenhovia emeryi. Next base: position 1,141,932 of record NW_011967232.1, on the reverse strand, counting down.
CGCCGCTTTTGCCGTCAAATCGGAGCATCTTGTTCGTCCATTACCGGCATTTCATCGTAAATTATCGTGAGAAACGGCCCTTATGTCGAGATACTTGTACCCGCGGCTGAAAACGCGACGCGGACGCGGAAGAAGTTTTCTTCCCTCTTTTCGTTAACGTCGCCGCCCGGTAGGCCGGTGAAAATTTAACGTTTCATCCACGCGATAAAGACGAGCTCGTCCTGAAATAAGAATGAAACTGCGGGAAGCAAAGCAACCTCTGTTAAGAATGCACGCGTGCGATCTTTCGATGGATTCTCCATTTTTAATCTGCCACTCAGGTCAAGAGAGCCGTGCCTCTAAACTATTCATGCGCAAACACGCAATACGGAATGTTGCGAGAATTCAATATTTAAATACCACACTTGGCGAGCGAGTAAGCAGGACTGACAGAGACGGGTGAGAAACGAAAAGCGAAGCTGGAAATTAAGCGGCGCCTTCAGGAAAACGCGATGCTGCGATATCTCGAAACAATGGCAAATTAAAAATGTATGCCTCTCTCTCTCTCTCTCACTCGCGTGACTTGCAATGTTTCTCCCTGAATATTTATAATATTGTCATTTTGCTTCAGTTGTAATTTTCTAAATGTATATAAAATAAAATAAAATGCACAAACAACCGATTTCTCTTTCCGCATTGTGTTACAAGAACCCAGTAATTCTTTCTAAAAATTAAGACGAATGGCAAATTGGTACACGAGGAATCAACTAGAAGAGACGGAAGCAAGGAACGGTGCAGTTTAGCCACGCGGCCTCGCGCCGAGACCACAAACGCAGTAAATAAATAAATGTCTAACCCTCTGGCTCCATGTGGAAAGTATGTATATTCATCGCGTGGATATCGCGTTGCGTCGGTTTATACTCCAAAGAATGTAATCATTGATCGGTTTCTTCTCTCTCTTCACTACAGCGTGATGAGTTGTTTAACGCGATATAGAGAGAAAAAGGAGGCTTTCTGTAAACCGGTATCTGCATATTGCTAACACAACGCGGGCGTGTTGCGCGTCATTCCGTGCGTACGTTTACATTCGTCTTGCAACACCTATGAGCCAAACAAATTTTAACCCGTAACGCATGCATCTTGCTATGCTGAAATAAATATCTCGAACTGCCCAAATTGGAGGATACTATTTATTAACGAAAACCTGGACGAACGAAATGGAGATATAAAAATTAGACAATTTTCAGAGTACTCAGCTGTCGCAACGCTGACTCTCGGTCACAAAAGCGTAAGAATTTTTTTCATTTTAGTTATATGTATATCAAATGCATAGGACAATTCGTTCGTTTTATTTGTTAGCTGTCTAGCAATAAACATCGTAACGTGAAACGCGAATTGTAGAAACGGTCAGGTCTCTCTCTTTCTCTCTCTCTCTCTCCCCTCTCACCCCTTTCTCTCATCGTGCAACGATTTCAAAGTCAATTAAAAATATTTGTGTGTTTGAAAAAACAAATATACATCTCCATTCGTATGCGTAACATCGGTATCGACGTATATGCGATTTGACTTTGTGTTTCACCGAAAACTTTGCGAAGCAAAAATCGTGTCGCTTTTACATTCGCGTACTATCGTTTTATACTGCGCGTGCGGTCGTTGATATTTGTCGCACGTGTCTATGCGAAATGTATCGTGCGCAATTTACAAAACGCGCCGTCCGACGTATCGATCACGATATTCTACGGTCGCGGTCGGCCGTGCAACGCGTTGCGGCGGCGCGCTGTTAATAGTTACAGAAAATTAATTCAAGATAATTATCACGATGAAACGTTGAAGCATATTAATTGCTGGCGAGTGCCGTCGTACACCGCTTTTGTCGCATTGCACAATACTGCAACGTGTCGCGCACGCGAATTACTGAATCGCCCTTCGCGATTCTCATAAATGCTGCAAATACATTTTGTTCCGGCTATCGCCGCTATTATTGTCCCCGATACATCCGCTTTTAATCTTCCTAATTGCTCGAAAAATACGGGAATTATCGAACCTATCATGTACATATAATTAATGAAACTACTAAACGAATAACCGTAACGTTATTCTATCATTTTCATCGGTTCATTCGGTTCTATTACTTTAGTCTATTCTGCCAATTTCTGTCTCTTTGTGACGATAAATTTCGCAATTTTAGTTAATTACTACTGCTCTAATCCATTGTTAATTATTTATTAGGAATTATTTAATAAATTGACGAAATTAATTCTGTTTCGATCCATCGTAATTATTATAGCGGCTCGAGCGCACGCGTAGTAAAAATGCGATTTGGTTTAAACCAAAGCGTGTACTTGCGGATTATGCCCCAAGATACACAGTGTGGAGGACGTGCAGAATGACGAAGACGAATCGAAGGGCGTTGATAGGCTGACGCAGCGCGAACCTACGCGTCGAGTTTATGCGTGATCTTGCGGGACTTCATCGGATGGATTATATAACCGGTCGGTTTGTGCCGTTACCCTAATTCATTTACGAGTGCCATCACTTTTGATCGGACGATGGTCAGGATTAATGTATTGCCGGAATGACGAAGATTGATGACGAAAATTTGCTGGTACGTTTAATCAATACGTATGCAAAGTGAGTACAAGGCAAACATTTTTACTAATGTCACCTGACGATTGTTAAGTGTGTTAAGGGGATGCTGGAGTGATTCTGCACTTTTGGCATCTTTTGCTCCTAGAACTGTCAATGCGCGAAAACATTTGTGTAATATACCAATTATGTGGTTTTTGTGTACGAATCGACAGTGTTCCTATTCGGACTAAATCAGAGAAATTAAGTTTAGAAGCCTAACAAAAAGTCTATTCACTCGAATAAGCTATAGATTAGGTAACCTATAACTTATTCGAGTGAATAGACTTCTTGTTAAGCTCCTAAACTTAATTTCAATGATACCATGCTATTCTTTCACTTAATCTGAATAGTGTCCGTCTGTACACAAAAGCCACATAATTTGTATATTACACAAATGTTTTCACGAATTGACAGTTCCAGGAGCAAAAGGTGCCAAAAGTGTAGAATCATTCCAGCATTCCCTTAACACACTTTACAATCGTCAAGTGTCTTATCTTAATATACAGAGGAAGAAGGGAATTGTTCAAGCAATCGAGCGTCGCACGATTATCAGAAGGCAACATAAGGTCTCTAATTTCATCGCTGCAGGACATGGGTGACCATTTAAGTTTTAGTAACTATCTTCGTATAATAATCACGCGAGGTGTATTATTATAAGGATACACTTGCGGAAAATGATCGGCGATTTGATAGAAACACGACACTATGCTCCTGTATCCTCGTATCTCGCGCAGCGATGTCCCTGGCCGTTCATCTGTTTTAACGATACTCTTATATTGTTAAATACGACACGAGTTTTGTCGCTGATGAAGTCGGTATCGTGCGTTACTCTCGACGATGTGCCTTTCCATTTCTCTCTCTCTCCTTTTTTTCCCTCTCTTTTTCCACAGCCGTATATCACAGCCGCGTGACGCGGGACGTGCATCTTTTATTAACCGCGTTACGTTATAAAGCATTTCCATATCCCCCGGCGTGTCCATTAATTATTTTTTAATCCCATTTTTACGCCCGACATGCACGGGCGTTTCGCGTGGAAAATGGAGCAAAGGAAGCAACGTTTTACCCACGAAACACCCTTTATTATCGTGTCCCGCCTACGGACGGATTGACACTCCTGCCGTCCTCGTCGGGGCGAGCCGGCAAGCGTACGGTAATGCGTTTTCGCGTGATGCATTGACAACGAAGACACAACGCGCGATAACATCGCGGAAATTAGCGGTAACGTTATGCAGAAATGGAGGCGGGCGTTCCTTTGAAATGGCGCGTTGCGATGTCGAGACGTTATCTCGGCATTGTTATTGCGTGCGCGCGACCTGTTGGATTTGAGTAAAATATAATTGGATAATTGTGCAATTAATTACCGGGCGTACAATTACTTAGCATTGCATTGTTATCGGTGTAACTATTGTCATTCGATAACAGGAAAATTACATTACACGTCTCGCCTGCCGAGATACTCTAACTAACTAATGTGTACGTACGAAGATTAATCGTGAGCTTGTGGGCACACCTCACTTCCGCGAGTATCAAGATCGCAAGTTCTTTAAGTGTTTCGCATCGCGATTATGAATTTAATACGTATATTTGCTGAAACACACCGGCGTCATGCGGATAAGGGATAATTATTTAAAAATTCATTGATATTTATGCACTTCTATGACATTACCGTTGTGCGTGCGGTGACGATCGTATCAGCGGCACGTAAAGCAATCGCGAACTCGAGCATGAACATCACGGGCGTTAGCTTCGGTTATGTTATTAAATGCTCCGGGGGTATTTTTAACTCGATGGCAAAGTGTCAGTGGGATATACGCGGGCAGGGTGCGAACAATAGATTTGAAAAAGGAAAAAAAATCACTTTGTTGCCACGTGCGGACGTGGTGCATTTTTCTTTTCTTCCCGTTGCCCCCACCTGCCTTCGCTAGCTCTGTCAATTGCCACGTGTCCTCGTCAAAATGACGCGATCCGAGGAAAATAATATAACTAAATCCAATGTAAGGGCGATGTAGGCGAGCGCACCTGTACAGGCCTCCGAAAATCGCGGGGATCACGTCGACGCGTGTCACGTCCCTTGTACGTTTGGTAAAATGCTTGTACTAATGAAGCGACATAAATATCCGCCTACGTATTATCGCATTCGTAATTTATAGGATAATCACTTGGTGAGATGTGCGGATTATATTGCTTTTTAAATTTATTACGCTGCATCGCATTGCATTTTATTCGTTTCCGCGCGGTAACCAATAATTTTCTGACACAATAAAGCAATATTAACGTCGATACTGCTTGTGATTTGCGTTTTAAATTGCGTACAAACAAATCGCGATATTTTTCTTCCATCGGATCGCGTTGTTTCGCATTAATTACGAGCGTTTTTTAAGAGCCGAGCTATTATCGGAAAGCTGTTTTCCAACCGACAACAGTTATTTTTATCTTGTGACGAATATCAATATGTTATTACGAGCACTGCGTAATAACCGCGTACAAATAACAGACGCGACGCAAACTATTTTCACGTGAATTATTTTCGCCCCCGGAGCGTGCGTGATGGAAGCGTGGTGGACGCTATTTTCGAACGTCAAGAATTTTTTAATTAAATCATTTAGCGTATTGCCAAATCTTACTTATCTTCTTCGCTATGTCAAAATTCAACGATGCGATAACGCGAACGTCATTGACAAACATTTCAACGATCTTTATCGTTTCTCAAATAGTGCGGTCTACAGGGAAATCATATTAGGAACGATACACGGAAAATATTGTTGGAATAGCAGGTACTTTTCCTCCCGACGTTATACAACGTTCGTCAAATAAAATGCGTTTGATTTATACTTTGCTAGAGTAATACCATGTCAAATTAGTTCTTTGAGAAAATATATCCAATGTGCTGTGTAATTTATAAAATATGCACAAACTAATTTCACAATCGTGATAAAAGAGTACAAAATAAATATGCGCGTAGCGAAATTGCTGGTCGAAAAGCTCGCAGTGAGTTAGAGTGATTCTGCACTTTTCGCACCTTCTGCTCCCAGAACTATCGATTCATGAAAATATTTGTGTAATATATAAATTGTGGCTTTTATGTACCGCCTAGTTTCCACTACTCTGATTAAATCAGAGAACAGCATCGGTCTGTACACAAAATTTGTATATTACACAAATATTTTCATCAATTGACAATTCTAGATGCAATGGGTGCGAAAAGTGGAGAATCACTCCAGCATCCCCTTAAAAGAGACAAATAATTTAAATAGTGCATAAGGATATTACAGAATTGTTCCTTGTATCTGACCAATTGTAAGAATTTGCACTCAATAATGTCCTAACTGCTGCGGTTACAATCGAGTTATAATGTGGGATCACGAAGAACATCCCCTTTCACCCCGTTGGGGCGGAAGTGGCCGTGTCAGTGGGATTTTATACAGTGGTAAACGTATTACGTGCCAACTGCCGGGAAGAGGGATGGACTCGCGGGAGGGGGGGGGGTGAGTGAGGTAGGAGGGAGACATTCATACTATGCAGCTTTAAGAAAGGATTGCCGCGGGAGACTGCCGTTTATCAGAGGCAAGCACGGTGCGGCTGACAAGCTATTACAGCACGTGAGATCGCCTTTGCATCGAGATTGAATAGATCGAGGCTCCCGGAAAATAGGTAAACGCAGAATGGGATGCGGAGAGGCGGGAGTGCGCGGGGAAGGGAAGGGCAGAAAGAAGAACGACTGCCGTGCCGAGATGATGTTAAACTCGTACTACGTGGATTACCTACAAGCGTGCGACTTGTCCCGCTCAGTACACCCGATATTTTTCGACTCGCTACGAAGATCGATACGATACCGCCGCGCACAATTGCCGCGTATATAATCTGCAAGACACTTTCAGATATCAGTCCTCCTCGGAGAAGATATATCGAGAGAGAAGTTCTTAAACATGCAAGCAAATCCGCTTTGCCGGAGATATAAAAAAATCTTTTTTTTGTCTGTCGATTATCTAATTAACCAGCATATCATTTTGGTTCGTTCGTCATTGTGTAGAATAGTTAATAATTAATTTTATATACATGTGTACTGATGAAATTTTGGTACTATTTTGACACTTCTAAGGATAATTTACACATACTTAGCTGATCTATACACCTACATAGATCAGCAATAACCTACTTTGATGACATTATATTTTTTATTCCTTCCTTGAATCTTTAATTCTAAAACTCTACTTTAGCTCCTACTTAAAAGGACCTACTTTAATGCTAAAAAGGCAAAAGTAGAAATTTCCGGCACTATTAGCTTTAAAGTAGGAGTAAATTTTGTACGTGCAGTTCGACCTCTTTTACTGCTTAGGTCCTACTAAATAATAGAATTAAAGGTTCAACATAGGGCCAAAATTTCGACTCGGCTGACTTTCTTTTAAAAATATTTTCTTTAAGTAAGTATCGAATAGGGAGATTTTTTTTTAAAGGGATCAACTAATTTTCTAAACCTCGTCCAAGTATCAGCTAATTTATAAACGATGGGAACCGCTGCAAGTGGAAGAAAATCAGAGTCGAATAATCGTGTGTGGAATTAAAGGTTTACGAAATAGGACGAGACGAGAAGCGTTTGATGGATAAGCGACGCATCAAAATATTCGGCGCTCTCGCGCGACGAGGGTTGTGCTTCTTCAGAATTACATCACCTTATTTTAGCACGTCGTTTCCCATAATGTCCCCCGTCCGTCTCGCCTGCGACTCGTCATCTTGTCTGTTAAACTCGTTCCGAAAGACGCTGCGCTAAGAGAACCCAACACGTGCCGACGGTTTACGAGCCAAGAGCCGTACGTTGTTTCGTGCTTTTACGGCCGTTAGTTACTCACGCTTCGTTACTCAGCTACCTTCCGCAAACGTGCCTTCATTTCCTGACATCCTACATCCTGTCCGGAGTGGCCTAAAACGTCGCGTGTCACCTTATACGACGCCGTCTTGCAAAATCGTTTCGAGATGACGATGTTCCTCATCGCATAACTTATGCACGAAGAAGAGGAGCTACAAGCCGACTAGCATTTTTCATGTGCAATAACAATTGCGTTCACAAAATGATAACTTCCTGAATTTCTACTCCAAAGTCTCGGTCTCGATCTCGATCTCAGAATTTTATTTAATAGTTGTTCCCATTTTACATTCAATTTTTGGGCTTTTCGATTCTGTATCTTGGAACATTCCAAATTTTTTTTTCAATGTAAAAATTCTTTCGCGAGATAGAATTATTTCGGGGGAAGCGTGTGTGCTCGGAGGGTGGCGGTGTTCTCGCGCGTACGCGGCGTCTGCGCGCGCGAAGAGCACAGAGACGGTGTCTCGTGCTCGACGACGCGTTTCCTCTCGCTGCACATTCCGCATGGTTGCACATTCGTTTCCTCTCATGTCGATAGTTTCGTATTTTTCAGTCGGTCTCTCTCGTCTGTCCCGCGCGAAATCTCTTCCACGCCTTCGGCGTATTATGTAACCATCTGTGTTTTCCCGCACCTGCGTTTCACTCCGCGAGGAATGTATAAATTCGTCGTTGATAACGAATATTTTTTTTTGCCAACGTTACTCGAGCTTCGCGCACACGGTTTCAATGGAGCTGGCGATTACACTCGCCGAGGCACACGAGTAAATTATAGGTCTGAAGAAATAAAGCGTTAATGATTCTCCAACGTAAATCCAAACCGATCCATCAACTCTCGATGTACGATGCCGGTCGTCACTATTCTCCCTGATTCGACCTCAACAAGTGGCATGTTATCGAGCACCTATGTATGTGCGTCGATTGCCGACGAAATGTATGCAGATTCATCGAACGCTGTGGCAGAACTTCGTTATCGTATCGTATTGCAGACCGAGGCGACTTGAAAACCAATACATATGTTTCGACAGATAGAGCTACATACAAATCAACGTTGCTCTTATACCCGTAATTTCACTTTGTCCACCGGTTCTTCTATTTCTTCGTCAAAATATAACTTTCTGTCTCCCGTTATACAGATCACGTGTCAGATGCAAAGATAAATTATTTATCCTACGCTCCTAAGGTGAAAAGATGATCGCAAGGTCACGTTAATTTTTAGAAGGCTTCAGCAATTGTTTCGTAATTTGCCTTTTACGTGCGACGCAAGTTGCGCTTGCGACAAGCGAGAAAATCGTGTTTCTGTAAACCTGAGAAATACCTGGGGGCGCACATGCGAAAGTTAAGTCGTGAAATGTTGCGGCGTATGCATGACGAGAGAGCATCGGAGGCTCCGCGGCTTTCCGCGGCGTATAACCGCGCGAACCTAAATCGCGGTTGTACGAATCCCGGAACGGTGTCGTTGTAGGAGCGAGTGAGTCAAGACGTAAACCCCGATGTAATGCCCGGAGTCGAACGTAAACTTTACCGCGCTGCAGGCTCAACATCGGCGGAAACGTAAGCGCATTACGTACGCCGCCTCCGCTAAGGCCATTCGGGTGCATGTCGCCGCATAATTTCGTACACCGGTGCTTTGACCACGGTGTCATCAACGGGTAACAATTGAATCGAGCAATTAAATCCCCTTAGTGCAGCCGTTCGTGTTTGCGAGCTGATCCGGCGTTCTCCTGTGTTGCAACCCCTCGCGCCAAGTGCATAAACCCTCGCGCGGAATGAATTTGCGGAATAATGCCCGCGATATGTACGTGTTGAATTAAGCATTAACCAGTGCGTGGATTTACTCGCACCAATTGTAAATGTGGATTTCTGAGAAATCCACGACACATCCCGATTACAGATATATGCACCGATTAACGTGTGAATATATTAGCATAATTTACAGTTTACGCAAGAAGTGGATTTTCATTATACGCGATACCCCGCCCACGTAAATGTTCAGATTTTCTGAAAAATGTGGACACCGATAGTCTTCCCAAATAAAATAAACTGAAAAGCTCATTCAATTATTACAACATCGTAATTTGCACGCTCTACGTTCTTTTTCCTTCGATCCAGTCAACAGAGTCGGTTGAAGTTGTTATTATCTGTAGCCAACGTTACATACGTATCTACACAATTGATATATTATAAGGAAACAATACGACGGATAAAATCGTCGCTGTCTTTGCCGAAGTAAATAATACGGATCTCCGAAATAACACGAAGCCGCGTCAGATGGACGTTGCAGCGGATTATGCGGCTGTAGATGACACATACTTTCGCATGTACACTTGTGCACAGGTGCACAGTTGGCGCGTGTTTAGTGACAGCGTCTATTTACTAACGCGCCTCTATGCATTTGCGCCAAGATGAAAGGATGAGATAAAGGAGACGGCGCAACTTGGCCGAACAGCTGAAACGCCCCAAGTCATTCGCTTAAACTTGATTTATTTGTGCGCGCGCTACATCAGGTTAATCTATTAAACAGTCAAATACTAAACGACATTTATCAGCGACAAATCACTGATTCGACACTTGAGCTCGTATTTATAATCGTTATACATTATAGAGCCACATTCGTGGTCCGAACTTATATTTAAAATTGTCTCAAAAAGTTTATAGGCTCATTTTATTAGTTGCATTAAATATCAAAGAATAATCTTGAGTATATCGAATTATGAATACTACTCCTAGTAAATTACTCGAAATCTCATGTCCTAAATTACAGACGGTTTAATTAGAATTTGACTTGATAGCAACTGATACATTCAGCTGATTGCGAGAAGCGGAACGATACGATTTCCTTCATAAAAAATTACTTAATGCCATTAAAATGTTTTACGATTTTTGTGAAATATTTCACAATTTTACACTTGCGATGAAATAGCTATTGCATTTCATAATATTAAATTTTGTTTCGAGAGATACAAAATTATTAATGAAGCTAGGCATGCTGTTATAAAAAAGTGGAATATAAAATTGACTTATTTATTATTAAAACTAATGCAATTACTAATCATCAGCATGCTTTTTATTAAATAAATTGAAATATGCAATATGTCTCTAAAAATGAAATATTTTCCCTACTTTTATTTATGTTTGTGAGATGCGTATCGAAAAAATTCTCGGAATATTGCTTTATCTTGTACTAGCTTATACTATAATATTCAATTTTGGAAGCGTATATAGAAAGAGACCAAAACCACAAATCTAATAAATTCTATTTAAAAAATGTTTGAAAAGGAAAATAAAAGACAATGAAATTAACACTTTTCCCTACTATTTTCTAAACATAATTTTCAAAAATTTAACCATATAATCCAAATGAAAAGCCAGGAATTGAAATGTCTAAAAAATTCTACGAATCCTGAAAAGCTAAATTGAAAGACACAAAAATTCACGTACAGCTAAAGTCAAAAGTATCGAAAATATAAGTCAAGAGCAAGCCTTTGTATCATAACGAATTAATATGAATAATGCTAGAAATATGCGATTTTCGATGCAATTTATGTATAAATAGCTTGCTAAACTTGTTCGCGATTCTTGGTCGAACACGGTGCTGTATTGGCCGTGCTCTTACCCCCCGGTGTCTCTAGAAACGACCTGTGCTTGAGGCTGCTGGTGTTCCTAACGGTGAACAGCCAAAATACTTTATGCTAAACTTAGTTTATGCCGCGAGCGTTATTGAAACTCCGAGTAGGATTACGCGGCCCGAGGTGGAGATACGAGGCGCACCCCTTAAGGTCAGAAGCGAAACACAATATCTGCAGGCTTATTTATCACTCAGCGCACCTTATACCCCCCCTTCCCTCTCCGCCGGCTTCGTTTCCACCCTCGTACAACACCACCGCCGTCTCCGTTACCACCACGGACTGCTTTTCATTTCGGAACTTAAGGCTCGCATCATTCAAGCGGTCCTGGCAGCTCTTGCCAGGCGCTGGTTCGCGAAATTTCCTTCGTACTTAATCCGAGGCACAGACATATTAAGCTGCGCAATGAGAAAATACTACGGTTTCACGTCAACGTTTTTCCTCACTTCATTTCTCTCCGGTTTTACGTATTTTTATAGTTATTATTCTTGGTAGATGGTGCGGATCGTGCGAAATTCAATATTTTAGTTACCGACGTTTTGACATTATATTATCCTTTCAGAATTATTCTGTTTCCCGTTTCATGGAAATATCTTCAGAAAAAATGTCCTAGTCGCTGATTCTCGGTGAGAAATTTTCATTTGCAATTTTCTTTCACAATTACCTCGCTTTTGTTACTATCTCGATTAATTAATCGAGAAATTAAATCTCAAAATCTTAGAAAAACTCAATCTATCAGAAATTAAATTTTTATCGTTTAATTAATATTACTTCAAGTTAATTCTGCATACTTTCCATGTTAAATAGCTCGCTAATTAAGACACTCGAACTAATACCGAAGAAAAATTTAGACGCGGCTTAAGCGGAGAATAAATTCTTGACACATATGCATAAAACATTTCTGCGTTTACTCTATCGCGAGACTCGCGCGTACATCGATTAAAATAAAGCCGTGGAAGAAAAATGGTACTATGTTAACAGCCGGTCGCGAGAGCCGCGAGATACCGAGCCGCGAGCGAAATGCGGGGAAAGTACAATATATATCGAGGGGCAAAATAAAGTGCGATAAAAAAAAGGGAAGCTGAATTGGTTCGATATGGAAAATGTCCGCGAATGCCGAAGAGGCGACGTGAACGAGCTTTTATAGAGCGAGATAAAAAGCCGCTTCCTCCCGGGGCTGCCAGCTATTAAAACCATACCATTACGGGATATTCGTGTACAGGTATGGTGTATACGTATCCATGTATTATATTATATCCCTCGGCTGACTCTTTTATTTCATTAGGTCGTTTGCGCAGCTAACGAAATTACCGCAATTTCGCGACTCGCCTACCTTTCGTAGTGGAACCGCACAACACTTCTCTGCATTCACGCGAGTATTTCGAGAAGACTCGTAAAACCATCGCGAATCTACTAAAACCTTCCTTCGTTGATACGTTCGCAAGAACAGCTGTAAAATAACAAAAATTGATTAATCAGTTACATACCGTTAGCTTGAATCTCTGGAATTTTGTTATAAAATCACGAGCGCCAAGACGCGTTGAGCTCCCCACACGTGATGAGGGAGGTAGATACGCGTAGCGCCGAGAACGCAATATGCATTCATACACGATTATACAATTTGTACACAAAAACATACGAAGGATTTAATCAACGCTTCCCATGTCCGAGGTTGCATCTCGCTCTTTTTCCGGAATTGTTTCTCCGCTCGCTAATTCCGAGAATTGCTACATCGCGATTCCAGCGTAATAATTGCGACTCGTCTGGATTCCCATCCGCTGCGAGAGTCGCCGTCTGAAAACGTCGCGTTATCTTTCACATAAAAGCATTCCGCGCGCTCGCGATATGCAGCAGGTCGATTCGTGCGGCCGTAATTCGTGCGAGTGGCTCGAATATGAAAGAATATAAATTATAGGAACACTGGAAGCGCCCCGGCACGAAACGAATCGCCGAAAAGGTTTTGCTGACTCGCGCCCGAGCGCGCAAAAGCCCCATAGGACTTTTAATACGACGCCGTGCATCTACAGAGCCGGCGGGAAATTAGTTTTTCCCCATCCGACCGACCGAGCCGGCCCTCTCTCCCTCCCCGCCCTGACATATTACCCTTCGACCTTTTGTTGCACGATCCTCCTTTCTTTTTTCAGCCTCGAAATACCGCCGCCAATATCGCCCTTTCTACCCACGTACGATCTATTACGCGGTAGCCCTATAAAAATTGCGGTCCACGCAGACACGCGTTTAATTCGAATCAGTTCGAGCTTCCATCCAACTCGAATTTCGACACAACATATCACACGTGTTTCACCTTCGACGCTAATTCAGAATTCCGTTTCCGTGGCTTATTACTCGTCTTGGAAGATTCACGATAAAAGATAAAGAGCAACAAAGTGAGATAGTGACGTTTTTCGAACTTGGTGCTCGATATTAATTACGCCTACTTGTCAAGGAGAGTATAATTTTGGAGAGGGACGATTATTGTTCTCAATTTCAATAGGCATCTTACTCCCTACCTTTGTAATTGCTATAGATATTTTTTTAACAATTCAACATACGTGTTTGGTCTCTCTCTCCATCTTTTTATAAACACAATATCGATTCTCACAATGTCGTCATATGCGTCTAACTTATCATAATTATTAATATTTTTTTACTTTTACAATTAATAAAAGGCCTCAGAGCGAATAAAATACTGTAAAATAACGGCAAGTTCGATAAACTCACTCTTATTGCGTACAAAGTTTAGTGTGGTATATATATATCGTTTGAGGAGGATGATAGCCGTACTGCTCCTGGACGATGGGGCTATCAGCATCGTTATCCTCTTCTTGTCGTCCTGTCACCTCTACTATCGCCGCTGTTGTCGTCGCTGTCGTAGCCATTGTCGTCATCGCTGTCCTTATAGCCCCTACATTACGTCCCCGTTGTCGTCATCGTGATTATCATTGTACCGTGCTCGTAATCCCCTCGCAATATCGTCAAGCTTGAAACAGACGAGGAAAAGGCAGTTCCTACGACGTTCAAGTCTCCAATTACTGCCATCCCGATAATCGCAAGTCTTATGAGGGGGTAAATTCGATAAACGGGGGGAAAAAAGGACCTCTCTAAAGGAGAAAGTATATGACACCGGAGCAGATTCAACATCGCACCTATTTACTAATTAAACGAACTGTAATGAAATTTGCGACGAGCAAATAAAATTTGCAACGAGCAAAAAATCCCTGTTGTTACCTTTGACGCTGTTTTTCCTCGCGAAAAACTGATTCGTGAAAACAGAAATAAAATTCTTAAAATGAATATTATCTATATAAAAATAGAAAAAAATCCATTAAGCTTTATGGCGACTGGAATAAAATTAGCTTATCCTTTTTTTCATAGCACTCGAAATGCTTGGTCGTATTAAAATAAAATATCTCGCTCGCGCGCGAACGAACTTGGCGCTCCTCTTTCAAATTGTTAACTTTCTTTCTGTCAAATCCGTTGCTCACAATTTTCTTCGTAAAACGATTCTAGAACTTTAATTCGATGTTATTTTTAAAAAGATACAGTTTGCTATTAACAGCAAAAGTACAATTCAAAATGTAAAATTAATAACTCAGTTGTAGAATAATACAATTTCAATAACAAAGATACCTCTTCTCAAAGAGATAGGAGAAAAATGCTATCAACCTAGAATCAAATAATCCAGCAATGTTTGAAAAATAGCACAATGGCGAAATACACGAAAGGCCCGACCTCAATGGAGGGACATAAATCGTCGGGCACCCAGGATTAGGCGCGGCTCGCTAGGTTGCTCGGAATTGCATCAAGTAGATTGAGACGGGAACTACCTCTGAAGGGACTCGGAAAAAGATATCGGTCGTCGCGGCGCTCCACTCGCGGATAAAAACTGTTGAAACTTCGAGTCGAAACGACTCAAGGAATAGCGGGTAATTTCACAGAGTGCACCCGAATCGTGCCGATAAGGGAAAGACGCAAGGACGCATATACGTAATATAGCTGACGAGTCATAAATCATTTGACGGCACGACTTGCTCCCTTTCTGCCGTGCCAACGTAGAGTAATACGTTCGAGTCTACGGGATATCGTGAACACGGCACAACGCGTCATGTTTATCTTATCAGCAGGAAGAACGAGACTTGACTGTAAAAAAGATTTACGAAAAAGAGACGCTCCAAAATATGTGCCTGTTGTACAAAATGTATAACTATCTTGCTCTCCAAGTATAGAGAGAAGAGAAGAGAGGGAACAAATTTTGATTAATCCCTTCAGAAAGCGTTTCGTAAGAAAAATCGTTAACTATTACAAAGAAAAATTGTGAGTCTTATTTTTTCTACAATAAATCAAATTTATATAATGTTCAACGTGATGTTAGAAAAACGTTTGCAAAGAATATTTTCAATATCGAGAAGTATTTTTTCAAGGAAAAATGCATTTTTTTAATTAACGCGAGAAGTATTTTTATAGGGAAAAATGCATTTTTTAAATTAAAACGAACGCACACACATGTGCGTCGCACTTGATGAAATTAAAGTGTTGTTAGCTGATGAAACTTTCAAAAGAATGACAGCTATTAGCATGGTTTTCATTCAAAACATTCGCTAATTGAACTTGTAAAAACAGCGCACGGGGTAAAACAGACTATCTGACGAATATTGTTGCTTATACTGCAAACTTTACTCTCGTGAGATTATCGGGGCGACAACTTTCCGATAATTTCGGGATGCAGTATTTCATCAACCCCAGTAGGGATTATCGAGGATAATACACATTAAATATGTATGTAGAAATGATACACGTATATAAAGCAAGATTAATTCTTCCGAGGTCATTGTATTCGCTCAAAAACTTTATCGATCCACAGATATTGCAATATTGTAAGTATTGTTTATCTCGGATTTGCCCATCGAAAAAGAATATTAAAATAGATTTAACGCAGCGATCGGCTCAAACGCCAAGGATTAGAGAAAAAAGTTTTATCCCCCAGTTCTCATATTCTCTCTCTCTCTCTCTCGCGCGCGTGCTCTCGCTTTTTCTGTCGCTACATTTTTAACTTCTCTTTTTTTTTTTTTTAAGTACAGCATATGGAACTCCAGGGAAACGATCTTAATTCTTTATTATATGATATTGTAACGTATTACGTAATTTGAAATATGTGTGCGGTAACGACAGCATTGTTTCAACATTAATACGGGAAAATATCGCGAACGCGGGACGCCCTTTCGTGACTATGCAAATCGCAAAATCGAGTAGTGCGGAGTAGCGCGCCGTGTTTCCCTTCTCCGAAGTTAAAAAGTTCCGGACATATAATGGCTCATCCGTCTAACGTGACATGTAATTTTTTCCGCCGTAACAACAAAGATGCAGGACCAATTTCGTGGAAAATTGCAAAAGCGATGTCTTTAGCATATGCCCGAATCGATATCGCCCCGAAAGAAATATCCCAGCAGCTCGATAAGCTCCTTGCGATTTCATGCTTTGTTTTTACCGCGCGTATAAGTTTGCATCGTATACTTTTACTGCGCAAGTTGTATTGTGCGATACATATGTCGCGTGTGAATTTTTATACCATTAGAGTGATAAAATAAACACGTGTAAATTGAATTCAAGAAAAATTGCAGATATAGAAGAGCATATTTCATGTATATTTCATTCATGAAAATTTAATCCGTAATCACTTCTACGATATCGGACAGAATATATAAATTGATAAAGAGACGACAATTCGTGGAAGAAAAATTTACAAGCGTTTAAGACGCTAATGGCGCAATTGTTATTCCAGTAACATAAAGCGGCGAAGCGGTTAGAGCATTAAAATTGATGAATAAAGTCACCGAAGTAGTCGTTCGAGAGAACAATTTGCTATGACGGTTCTGTCGCTAGAACAATATTGTATACGTTCAGGGTTACGCTTAAAATATTGCTATCGGATAATACGGTAAGAGGCACAATAACGAGTGGAACCAAACAGCCGAAATATACACAGCGACGATCCGCACGGTCGGCTCTATAGCCAATCCGGCTGAATCAATAGACCTGGTTTCGAGAGGCCGCCGGTGAAATTGCGATCTTTTGAGCGATGTCAAGTCTCACGAAGGAGGATTGCATATGCCGGGCGGCTATACCGTGAGTATATCAATCGTTGAAAGCCCAGTGATCCCAATTTCGATTCACTCAGCTCTCGGGACCGTTCGAGCGCCACATTGTCCCTGGATCTCGAGAGCCCTTTGTATTCGTCGGCCCTCTATCGATGACCGTCGCCGACGTTGTCGTCCCCGTCCTTGTCGTCGCGGTGTAATAACCGTCCTAGTTGTCGTATTCGCTTGTAATAACAAAGACGAATGGTCGGTCACGGTGCAATGGTTGCAAAATACACCGGCGATGGGAGATGATTAAGACAGGACGATATTAATTGTCTGGGAATGATTAAATATTAATTCCTCTTAGCGCCGCGCGAAAAAGTGACCGTCGACGCGCGAGGATATTAATGGATACTCAATTTTCCGTTTTGTTGATTGCTGAAGATTCAATTTTGTTAAACTCGAATTTTCATTTGTTAATGCGAGAATCCTCCGTATATCATCTCTGCAAATATCGTGCAGTTAATTTCGAGAAAATATTTAATATAAATTTTAACTGGACCTTTAAGACCTCCGTTTTAATTTTCTAGATAAACGAAAATAAAATTGCCAGGAGTGACTTTTGTATAATTATTTCGCTTCTCCAATGATAAGCTTGTTGTATGATTTATAATTTACGTTTGTAATGTTTTTACAATGAATGTGTTCGTGATACGAAAATATCATCGCTGTCGCGATAGATAGAATGCTGGGCGCATCCGTATTTGTATTTTGAAAAGTGTCGGATATGCGAGATTTAATGGCCGACGAATAACTGACGGAAAAGAGCAGACATTTCAGCGGAGATGGAGATATGGACTCATTCTGACGGGCAAGTGTCTCCGAAAGTCTGTGATTTATTGCATGGCCATTTATTAGGGAGTTTCATAAAGGTCCGCGTATTACCGGCTGACGTATAACGTAGGGCGGAATACCTGTACTTACACCGACGAAATCGAAATCGGAGCGATGTTGCGCAGCGACAGATGCCGCGGATCCGCACGAATTCGTTAAACTTAATCAATTCTTTTCCGCAATAACGGCGAATTGAATTCGCGTTTTTCCGATAACCGATAGAGCCGCCGCGTCCGATTACGTCGCCCACGAGCGTTCAACCGATGTGTTGGCAAACATTTATATTAATAATTCAGTCACCGCTGCGAATACGCGATCGAATGAAATTTTATACAATACGGATGTGAAATTAGAATTTTTCTCATCTGCAGCCTTGTTGAAGAATCGCTGTAGAGAGATACATTATCTCCTATTTTTGATGAAAATAAAGAAAAATTGTTTTCCAACATTTTACAGGATATGATATAGTAAAAGAGAAAATGAGAAAAAAAGAGATGACATTATTTTATATTTCTATCTGACTGCAACTGTGATGCATTAAAGTTCCGTATATACGAAGTGTTCACGTGCAGGCATTAACACAAGCATCAAGACTAAGATAAAAAGAGCGAGGAAGAATCGTGTTTACCTAACGATTTGCTCTTCTATTCCCCATATATCGATAACAGACGACTTTGTAGATTGGAAATAAATTCGCATAGCCAGATTATGGAGCTCCATCCGCGGAGGTAATCTGGTAGTGACGGCGAGCCGACGGGCTGCCGGAGAGAGAGAGAGAGAGATAGAGAGAGATAGAGAGAGATAGATAGAGAGAGAGAGAGAGAGAGAGAGAGAGAGAGAGAGAGGACTCGCGAAAATCAAAAAATGAGCGATCGTCGAAAGTCCGTTAATCTTTCCGGGGGGAGCGAAAACGTAACACCGACGAGAAAGAGAAGCAAGGAAAGGCGC
>NW_011967232.1:1069769-1121431 GCF_000949405.1 Vollenhovia emeryi | reverse complement strand
TGTGTTAATCTAAATAATTACCATTTTTATTTGTCATGATGCGAGAGTAATGTTCACAGCAGTGATATTACTAACTGTGGCTATTGCACAAAAATGGAGTCATCTCATTTCGCCGGAGTGCCGAGCGCGAAAGGTTAAAATTTATTAGATCGCTCGTATCCATCGGACGATTGGTGACCACGTTTTCTCGAAAGCCGCTTTAAACTTCTCGCCGGTCGGCGAAGAACACTCCGTGATTCCTTCCCGTGGAAGGAAGTCGGTGTGCGGGGGGCCAATTTGTACTTCAGAGGAGGCGTCTGCCTCCTCCCCCGCCCCTCCGTCCACCTTTTTCCACCTCTGGGCATTCTTGGTCGCCTTTTTATTATCGGCGTCTCTTTCTCCGCTTTTCTCGTAAAAACCAATCGAGTCTGAAAGCCGGCTCCCGATGATCCTCCGAGATCGCCGGCGGAGTGCGACTCGTGGCGGATGAAAACTATTTGCGGCTCGATCGGAAACGACGACTCGAAACTTAGAGAATGAAAATCTGCTTAAACTTCGCTGGGAGACGACGATCGCGCCCTTTCTTGCTCTTTTCGATAAGTAATATCGCTGTAATGTTTATCACAACGCGACACGCCGAAGTTACCATGATGTTGTAAATCCGAAGTTGCGCCGGCGACTCCGAATGTGCAGTAAAATCTGAAAATTCCCACGTAAAACACAGCTCACACATCGCGTTATCCCGCGAAACTCGAATGAATTTTTATCGATTGCGCAACGACGCTTGAGACAAAATGAATTCTTTATGATAGGTATTTCGTTTAACGGTGCACGCCCGACGATTAAATATCATTAGAGAATGATTTTTTCAACTTCTTAAATGTATCGTTTAGATACATTTTTAAGAAAGAATCCCCGCTCCTAAATTTGAGAGTTGTAACTTATCGAAAAACTTGTTACTAAAACTAAAATCGATTGACTTGTAACGCCACGTATTCGAGCATTTCAGTGGAAAGTCGCATAAAGTGTACCAGAAACCAAGAAGGCTCGCGGCGAACGGAAGCAGGAAGTAGTGGTCGCGTTTCTCTCTCTTTCTCTTCCCGTCAGTTGGATCATCATCGTCGCGACCGACAGACTCGGTGCGCCGTTTCGGGGTGGTTTCCACGCATCTGGAGGAGACAAGGGAGCTCACCAGCGAGAAATGCGGTCGACGATCGCACGTCGGTGTTCTATTCCCGTGGAAAATGCGACAGGAAATAGCCGAGACGAAAGCGGCCTTTCTCTTTCTTTCTTTCTCCCTCCCTCCCTCCCTCTCCCTCTCTTTTCCTCCTCTCCTAGCTATGCAAATCGACGAAAATGCGCGGCTCACGTAGAAAGAGTCCGCGAATGCAACGCGCCCAGACCAGACGACGAGGGCCAATGCCAAGTATCTCGGGATCCGCGTCGAGACGGTTGACAACCTCGAGAGATAGCGAGTGAGAGGGAGAAGACGCGCCGACGGAGAATTACTTATCGCGCGGCATGATCGTCGCGAGATAAACGCGTAACTGGAGAACGATTCAAGTATACGCGTCATATCGAATGCCACCGACCGTCGATCGGTAGAAGGGTGATAAAAATCGAACGAATTATTTGTGAGCACGAGCGAAAAGCGTCAGAGCAGTTTGTGGAAAACTGTGGAAAACTATTGGTCCATTTAAGGATGAAGCGTGTAAAAATTTTTCTTAGATATGTAGCAGAGAAGAGAGAGCGCGAGGCGGAAGGGTTTTATTTATTACAGCTGCATCGGTGCGCGTGTAACTAAGACCCGGGATTATACGGGAATACAAATGTATGATCGCGTTATATACACAAATAAAAGTGTATCTCTGGCATCCGCCTTAAAATAACGAGAATAGTAAAAACCGGGACAGAGATTTACGACGCTAAATTTAAAACTGATCTGTAGAGTATTAATAATTATACACCTTTTCTATAATTCGTCTACATGAACTATTCTATTATATTATAATAAATTGATTATATTTTGAATTCTCGTCTCGTGCGAAATGCAGACAACGAAGTTATCATTTATTGCAGCAAAAGCTGAGATCTCGCGAATTTATTGCAAAGGGATGCGAACTCCAGACATATGCCGGAGAGAGATGTCTCGTCGCGATCATTCCTGAAATACCCGTCGTTGCGAGAAATAAATAAATTCGCGGCTGGGAAGAAAATGTAAAAATGGCTTCTGTTCGAGGAACAGGACCGGGAGAGACTACGTGTTGCGAAGTGTAACTCTCTTCGTGGTAACGACGGATCGGACGGCGAACAGAGGAGGGACTAGACCAGATGACGAGGGCCAATGCCAAATCCCCGGCACGGTTGACAACCCCGCTCGAAGGGAAAGACGGAGAGAAAGACGAACGGATGTACGGAGGAAGTTTTAAGCCCGGTTCACACCGTGACAGTTCGCGCCGACGAACGAGACGTCTCCGCGAGGACGAAGGGCACAGGACGGAGAGGAAGATGTCGGGGGGGATGGAGGACCGCGGCGCGGAGAACTTTTCTCGAACGTTTCGAGACGCGGCGGCCATCGTCAGGCGAGAGAAACCGGCAAAAGAAACGAGTGCGCGAAGCAAACGCGTCGTCCGGACGAAGCTTCGACCATCTGGGAAATGAAATGCCGGGGAATTGGAAAAGTTTAAATGCGCCCGTTTGTGAAGACTCTTACGGAAATCGCCGCTGTTCTCCTGCCCTCCCTCCCCCCGCGCGAAGCCGCTTTTCCCTCCACCCTTTCTCCCTTCAGCGACGAATTTCGCGTCCGCGTTATCGCGAGTCTGAATCGCGCCAATCTACACTCCCAGTTACAAAATCAACATCTTCAATTTATTGTAATCCCGGAGAATGCGATGCCTAATGTCGCCGGTATGAGAGTCTGTGGCTCAGCAAATGTTGTCACGACAAAACGAAGATCATTTTCTTATGGCTTCTGTTCGCGCCTGTAGCATCGATTTCCAAGTTGATTGTCAGTAACAAGTTATATTCGTTATTTTCATCAGTTTACCATTAATTATAGTCCAGCAGGGATTACCGAATTCAATACTTAGACTTGTATAATTTTTCGAACATAAAATTTGAGGTATTGTAATATTCGTGGCGTTAATAAACGAATAACTGTCGGTCGCATAATAGCAATTCGTAATTTTCCAAGAGACTTCCAATAAACACGGGGATCATTTTCATTCGCCTGTACCGTCGGGATTGAGATTTACGAAAATTATTATGCCGCTTATAGCCGCTTACATTAAATTCCAGCAAACAGAGCGAGGACGTTTTATTCGCGCTATTCGTGGCGTAATAATCGCGCTTATTAACTGTTAATTTTGGTCGCGCGTTGTAAGCGCAACGCAACGAATCGCAACCGTGATGTTTATTCGAGGAAATTGTGTTACACTGACATCGCCAAATATGATAATAGCAATGAAGTAGAATTATTAATACAATATTATAGGCCCTTTTGTGTTTGCTGGGCGAACAATCCGCATCGAAATAAACGGCAGCCGCTGAATGTTGGTTGTCAGACGCAACTGCAGTTTCACATTTACGAGACGACGATAACGCTTTTTATACCTTTCGAATCTAACTTTTCTTATTCGTCGTGCGAATGTTATTTTGTATCTCGCTTGTTCAACACAGCTACGTTGAAAATTGGGTTGTCGCAGCCACCGCATTAATAAATTTTAAATTCAGAAATGTTTATTTTATATTATTGCTGATACGAATAAAGACGTATACGAGCCATCTGTTTGGATTCCGCTGGTTTACTTGATTTCAAATCATAATTTCCTAAGATATCCCGTCAAAATTTGATAGATCTACCTCCTCGACACAGATTCGTGGTTCAATATTCTAAGAACTTTTCTAAGACTCTTTGAACGTAGCCTAAGGCATATGAGAGCATGAAATGAAAGCGCGGAAAGAAAGAAAGAGATTCGCCGACAGAGCGACCGATGGGCTGGCGCGAGAGTGCGAGTTCCCAGACGGAATCCTCGTGTCTGACTCAGAGTCCACGACTAAGTCGCCGACTATATAAGCGCGGGTTTCTATTCCTGGCGGACCCAGTCGCGGACCCCCATGGACTCTCACTTCGCGCGTTCCCGTTACGGGCGGTGCGTTGGTCCAGACTCTTTCGCCGAGGCGATCGGGACTTCTCCAACTTTTTTTTCGTCATCCATTTCTCTCTTAGATGCCCGTTCTGTCCCCCTTCATTTATAAACAGTGATCTTTTCAATCAAATCTAGATAGTAAGAGATTAAATAATGTTCCAGAGGCTCCGATTAAAATTAATTAACGTTTTCGCAGGCAACCTCTTCTTGAAACTCTTCTTTTCAACTTGTATTCTTAAGAATTACGCATATATATTTAAATTAAGCTTAGATAAAATTAGGCGACGTACCCAAGACTTTTCTTCGTATACTCTAAGAAGTTTGTTAACAAAGTAGATTTTGGAAAGAAAAAGGAAGTTAACAGAGATATGAAATTCGATTTAAGGCGAACTTCATATCCCAAGCACTTTTTGCTCCTCTTCTCTGATTATGAATGATGCTTCAAACTTAGAGATTCTTCGTAAATGTCCCGAACTGTCGCTTATTTATATCCTCCTCGTTCGCGGCTCATAGATTTAGAACTGACAAATGGCATGTCTAAGATAGTATCATATACAAAAGTCGATCGAAAATAACCGAGTTGATTTCCTGTAACTTTGCTATAAAACCAAATGAAAGAGTCGATAAAAATTGACACTAGAAAAAACAAATACTCTCTCATCACACATCACACAACTTACTGCATTTTATTAATTTTGATACTCTAGATCGATTTTCCAAAACTTATTATAAATCTAGTTTAACGCAGAATGCGGCAGCTTACGCGTCGACGAGCGATAATGTCGAAAATGTTTTCCGTCGTGAAAGAAGATAAATGTCGTTCAGCCACCAATGCAGTTACGCACTTGAGAAGGTTCGACTCGATTGGCAGCCACTTGGCCAAGTTTGATCGATGGCGCCCACTCCAATGTGAGTTACGCCGACGGATTCTGCGAATTCCATCGATAGGGCGCGAAAGTAACCCGTGCAATTTGTCCGAGGAAAAAAAACAGTGGCTGTACTTTTTAAACAAGTCCTTTAAAACTCAAGCGAAATTCAAACGTGCGTAAATTCTAATCTATGTAATCTATAATTTTTTCCTTGCGATAAATGAAAGAATCTGTTTACCATCGTGACGGTACAATATTATCGTGCAATTTTTCGTTATCGACTTTTAAATTTAATGAATATCGCAGGAGTACATTAATTATCGTGTAGCGTGCATATAAGATGATGAAGTGTCTTGGAATTTTCCTCCGTAAAATAATATTTTTAATATTCTTCGTACAACGTCGCTTTGCTCTCTGTTGATGCGGTGGATTTCCCCCAATGTTCTATCTCGTAACCGCGGCTAATGTCGAAAAAATGATAAATTATTGTTCCGACAAGATCGACTTCAAGTTTCAGCCCGGAGCAGCGGTTTCTGTGCTTATGCTTTTGTTACTTTATTCATCAAGTTTCGACGTCCCGCGGCGTTCCACGTCGGACGCGGAGTTTAGACGGAGCTTAATCTCTTGCCTCTCGCGTTTATTTTTAAATAACGGGGAGATTCTTTTCTCGACCGAAAGAGACTACCGATGCTTTCATACGGATACGCGCGGCAGTACGAGATTTTCTGATGTTTACACTGATATCAGAAAACGATCATTGCTCCTCGCGTTGCAAAAACGTATTTCTTTGAAATAAGAGACGTTCGAAAGAGAAATTCCCCGAGTCATTTATTTTTGAAAATGATATTATCAGAAACTGAAACTAACGCATATAATTACTTTTGTATTTAAAGTAGAATGGATTAGCAACAACAACTGGGAATAGACTATTGTAGCGATGGAATCAATAGAAATGGATTGATAGAATCTGCAATAAAATGTAACACCAATGGATAATTATAGAATCATTTCTTGTCACAATTAAGTTTTGAGTGATTTCCTTTAGAAGCCTTAAAAAATAATAACGCTATGCTTTTCTAATGATACGTCGCGAAGAAACAAGGCTTCAGTATGAAAAATATTTTTTCTGTTTATACTGCAATATTTTCTCTGATCAAATTCTATTTATTTCTTAATTGAGACACTGCATTGTAAAGCTGTTCCATTTTCGAGATGCAATTATTTAGAATGTAGGAAGTAATATTCAAAATGGAAATCAAATCAAAAACTTTTTTCATTGTAAAACTGTCAAAACCCATGTCACACAGTCTCGGTAAATACCTGCGGAAAAATTCCACGTAAATCTACGAAGGATGCGCACAATACAGTAGCGTGCTCGCAGTTGAGAAACTGTTTGAGTAACCTACTTTCGAATCAAAAATAGTCCTTTCCCTCTTGGTCGAATGTGCATTACAATATAGGTTTTTCCCATCAATTTTTACGAGTTTGTTTTTTTAATTAGCGGATTATTACGTGACCTGATGCTTCTACATTCATTAGTTTAATCGTATTTTTGCGAAGAATTGCAAGATAACGGCCGAAAATTTAGCCTTAGTTTCTGTTTTATGTCGACGTTGTTGCGAAGCTCTCAAATTACTAAATTAAAATTGTCGATATAACATAATTACAATTTTATCATTTTACGATAGACATCATGGATGGCGAAATTAACTATTAAATGCACACGCGGTAACGTTTCAGGACACTTTATACTAAAAAATGCAAAATTATTCAATTGTACAATATTGATAAAATGGTCGCGGAACACGCACCGCGGTTATGATTATAATTATTTGTATGATTAATTGATATATTGACAGATAAATTGTCCGGAAAATTTGTATTTTTCCTAAATTTTCTCGTTAACTTGTTAAGTGTCAACCTAATAGCTCCAAGTGATACATGCGAGTAGACATCGCGCAATCGCTCAGTTGCGCTGCGCCGTACGACTGCATTTTGCAACGTCATTATCGTGAAAGAGATTTCACCTTCGTGGTCTTTATTTTCCGTAATTTTTGCGCGCTGCTCAACTCAGGCCGCGAATTATTCGTCCCGTTCAGTCGGAATTCGTTAGCGTGCACGATACGGATACGTGCTCTCACTTTTCGACATCGCGCGTGGCGAGATGTAGATATTTCGGCGGAGTGAATTATGAGTGAAACGTCATCGGGATGTTTCCCTCTCGATTTCGTTCTCGATATATTTTCCGTTCCCTCGGTTGTTTCGTTTCCGCTCGAGCTAATGTTGCCGCTTTGACGCTCCGGTTTCAAGCGTCTCGCTTTTCCATCGTCGGACTCACCTCTCGAATGTGTACGCGAGTGCGACAGTGATTAAGCATAACTCTTCGTCAAATTTACACGTATTCAAGTAAATCAAGTATGAATTTAGTACAAAAAACTATCGCTGTCCGTCCTGGAACCTCAACATTACCACAAGCTCTCAAGCAAATTCTTTGAAAAAGAAACAGCATCAGATAATTCATACCACACTGACAAGAAAATTTTTTAAACCACGTAAATAGATTTACTTAAAAAAATTTTTTTTACTGAAGTAAATATTTATTCTATTTAAATAAAAATATCAAATTTCAAGTAAATCTGTGTATTATATTAAGTAAATTAATTTGAATCATTACATTTTCTACATTCAATTAAAGATTTCATGAAATAGAGAATACTATTTATTGAATGAAATCATTGTTTTTGTCAAATAAGAAATCCGATTTTCTTCGCTGTAAAACTTATATCTTAGTAAACATTTTATAGAATTAAAGTAAAATTATTAAATTTAAAATTATCTACTGTTTAATATTCAATAAATACTTAAATTAAAGAAATGCATGTTTTAATTTATTATTTTTTAAATTTAAGTTAATAAGCTATTAGGAGCCACCTAATGAATAATTTTCTTGAATAAAGTAATATTTTTTCGGATTGAGATATTTTTTTATCAGTGTAGGATCATCTTCGAGAGCACGAAACAATAAGACGACGATATATTGTAAAGTCCGCTTAAGCTAAAGTTCTTTGGTAGCGTTGAAAATTCTTGCGACGACGACAAAAAACTTGCGGAAAGTTGACGCGCGGCGGATCAAGTATTCATTGTATCGCACAAAAACGTATTACCGTCACTAACTGCGAGTTGCCACCCGCAGGCTGTTGAGCACACGCACGTATCCTCTCCGCGATTGTCATCGCGGCTATCGGACACCGAGAAAAATAGAAGACCGATAGGGGAAGAGTTAACCGGCGCGCGGCCGAATTGCGTCCAAATAGCCTACGGCGATTCGGACGATTACACGTCAAATCCTCTCGTCGAATTGGCTGTCGCTCCGTTTGCTGGCAAACCAATCGATCGATCTCGATGTACGCGCTCCCCTCCCCCCCCCCCTTTCTCTTTCTCCCGGGTCTCTGTCTCTCTCTCTCTATCAGAGAGAAACCCCTCCGGGTACGAAACGCGATCGAGAGACACGCTCGTTGTCATCGAGACGCATCGACGTGTTACGCCCGAACGCAACGCGAGAGACGAGAATAATGGCTTCGTAGCGCTTTCAAAGCGCCGGAAAAGCTCGTAGCGACATCGAGCGCGACAACGCTCCGCGACAGCATGCTTTTCGCGAGGATTGCGTTGGTTCGTCCCATACTTCAGTTTTTTTTTCAAATATTACTCGCGAGATAAAATCTGTATACGAGTTATCAAGCAAACGGAAGTTGCACGCAGGAAATGCCCTCCATTCGGTTCAGCGATGCTAACGATAAAATAAATATTAACGTTAATTACGGTGAGAGAGATCGCCTTTAAACAGCGAGGAGACAATTTCTTTGTACTGTACTTCATGTTTATCACGCGGTCGGTGCCGTAATCAGCTTTACGGTCGTAAATTTGCGACTGTAATTTATGGCGATAGGATAGCTGGCCATCGGCGAGTACTTATCTGCAAATTCATCCACGCCAGTGCTCAGTTACAACCATTGTCGAGAAACCAAGCGGATTGTACGCGCGCTCGCGCATGTTTACACGTCTGTGTTTTCGTACGTAGCGTGTATAGGTGAGGACCCGTGGGGCTTGCACAGGTGAACACTTGAGCGCGCGCCACGTTTGACCGTCTCGTAATGGAGAGGTATACATATCTGTGCCATTTCGCTGGACACAATCGCGACTGACACTTTGTCGCGCGACAATCTCTCTCTGAAGATCGTGGATTGCCGTACACGCGGGAGGGCACCGTGCAACAACGTGTGCAGCGGACGTTGTCGCATTTCGTAGGCCCAGTTTCCCCAACGTCGCTTAACTTTGACCTTAGTTTACTTGGTTCTTCGTTCTTTCTAGCGGAAAGCGACAAGGAATGAGTTAAAGTTAAGCGACGTTGAAACCGGGCCTTGGAGAAAAATTAAATTTTTTACACAATGTGATATTATTGAGAGTATTGAGAGAACTCTCATCTTTTCTCTAACAATTTCATAATCGTGTTTCGAGGTTTTCTCGCTCAAATGTATTACAGCACGCGGCAATTACCCTGATTCACCCTGCTCGCGATCCGTGAACGCGATCTGGATCGAGATAGATCGATGCACTCTTGCCGACGACTTGATTTACGACTCCGCTCGTGTACGCACCGTGTGCTTCCGCCTTCTCACGCACCGCCGAGGTCGGCGTCCTTCCCGTATGTATCGGACGGTAGGGACATTTTTCTTCGGGGCGCCCTTCTCCCTTCCGGGTTTCGACACCGGGGGTTCCGAAGGGAGTTCGTGATTCGCGCCCCTTCCGCAGGTACAAAGTGGCGAGTCATCGTTTTAGCCGGCTGAAAAGGTATGAAAAGGGACGATAGTAGCCATGGCAGCTCGCCGCGAATAGCGAGCTACCGTGTAATGCCCATTGTGCGCTAATGCATGTACCAGGAAGAGGATCGCAGCGTTACAGAGAAACCTCTGTAGCACTGACGAGCCGTGAGCCCGTCATAATAAAACGGATATGGAGGCGCCAAACCATCGTGCAGCTATCCTCGTTTCGCGAGAGGCTCGGGTAGCGCGCTATATTCTACCGCGGTCTATTCTGGCATCGAATGTCGCTTCCAAGTACGGTTACTGCACAGCGAATTAAGAATATTGTTTTAATGACTGAGCACTGATCTTTGTTATTTAACGCCGCAAATTTGTGCTGTACACTAAGAATCACTAATGCCTTCCCGCATGAATTTAGGTACAGGTAGAACACATATACATTTTCCATGTGTGTACGTGCAAACTTTATAAATGTGTCGATATGTGCATAAATTCATAGAAAGAGAATTTATAAGAAATGAAGAATATAACAGACATTATAAGTAACTTCTTCGATATAAGAATCTACGATAAAAAAAGGGACAGTGTATACGATCTACTTGCACTTCAAAATAAATACACTAAAAATAACATCTCTTAAAGTTTCTTTCAAAAATATTATGGTACTTTTGATAAAACTTAAAATAATTCAAGTCTTTAACAAACAGAATTCGATTATACAGTAGCTTTTATCACTCAGGGGCCACGACAATAATTTGATAAAATATTCATCAGCGGGAAATAACAGGGAAATAGATGCACGACCGCGATTAAAGCAAAGAGAGAGGGCGCCGATAACGCGGGGAATCCCCCTTGGCGTGTGCTATTTCGAGCCCTCTTTAACGACTGCGCCTATCGGCATGTCCAAACATCAAGACAAAAGTAATTTATTTACACGAGGACTGCCCAGTTGCTCGACAGGGCTCTTAACCCCGAAAGCTAATACCCGTCATTATTGTGTCCCCGCGATGACATCTTTCCTCGACTCTAATTCGGCCAAAGACCCTCAACTGTCTCTCACTATTGTGCGCTAGAACGGGTTGCGACGCGGTACTACCTACAATTATACGCCACTTGGTGTATATTCTTTAGTGTTTGTGGGAGCGTCATTATGCGCGCGGTATCAAGCTTATTGGCTAAATAATTAAGCGAATGGCAATAGAAACACTACAATGTTTGCGGAGTTTAATTGAAACACATTAGTATTCGACGGTGATACCATTAAGATAGCTAGCGCTCTCTCGCTCTCTCTCTCTCTCTCTCTCTCTCTCTCTCTCTCTCTCTCTCTCTCTCTCTCTCTCTCTCTCTCTCTCTCTCTCTCTCTCTCCCCCTCTCTTCTCTCTCTTCTCTATTATACGGATAAAGTTTTACTCGCTACATAAATACGGATATTGTAGGCAAATTCCTTTGATACACTAATAATAGGGCACAATCGTTGTATTTTATATTAAAATTGTATATGATTCTTATTTCAAATTTCAACTATTATACACAAAATGAAATAAAAGATTCGTTTGACTGATTAATTTGAGTAATATCATACGAAGCCTTTACAACTTATATTTGTTGAAATTTGTAAAACGAAATTATGTGAAATAATAGCGTTGCAGGTTTTCATGTTTCAAGATCAAAATGTCAAGCGTGCCATCTCAAGTTCCACTCGAAGTGTAAGAGCGAACTTGGCTCACTGCGAGCGATCTCGCAAAGGGTAAGGCGTCGTGTCCGTATAGCCGTACACGTCCCGGCAAAGTTCGCCTCTATTTCGCTAGTTAGATAAAGTAGAGACAACGTAATTTGTAACACGGAATATTTTACGATAACGGCCACGGACGAGCCTTCATGAATTTTCATCAACCTTTTACCCGTTTCGTCCTTCGTCGAGGACGGTAGCCAGATATTCGTAGTTAACCAACGTTATCTCCTTCATGCCCCCGTGAAATCACGAATATTCGCGTCCTCGGAAATGCAAGTGAGCATTCGCCGCAACCGGGAAATACATTAAAGTGGCTTCAGGAGACAAAAGGACGCGGCCGAAATTGCTGCCGCGTGTTTGACAAACATGCTCCGTCTTTTCACCCGTTCTGGCCCGAACGGAATTTTTCTCAGGAACGTAATTTAATTTCTGTAGTCATTTCTCTCGCCTTCTCGCGCGAATTCCTTCAACCGCCCCAGGAGAACGCAAGTTCTCGATATGTGAGCGGCGAGCGCGAGGGTCGCGAGGTCGGCGGAGGGAGAAAAATTTCGCGCTGATCTTTAATAACGACGATGAAGGACGTGGGTGGATGGATAAGCGCCAGACAGGGGAGTGGGGAATCGTTTAATCCGAATAAATCACGTTGGAGTATCCGTCGAAAGATGAGATTACGCCGGAGGAGCTCGACGTCAGGTCCTTCAAAAGGTGGGGCGCGCCTCAAATTTCACGGGGGATAACTCGCCTCAGAGCGGCTTTGGGGGATAATTCTTGCTACCTACGGCTCGTATTGGGAAGGTTGCACGTTTTCGCACGATCTTATCAATTCTCAAAACCGTCGGCAAATATTTAATCGGGTCACCGATATGGTGCGGATGTTTGCTCGTCTATTATGCGGCTCTTCGAAGTGACACGTGCTTCTCCCAGTTCTTTACTTGACCCCAACTTTGTTGCAACGTTGCGAAAGAACGCTCTCGCTGTTGCTTCGAAATGAAATAGTAAAAGCAAAGTGTTCGGAAAACCATTTTTTCCAAGGATTGTAATTTTTGCACTCAATTACGCGACGTCTCATTTTTCTTGCTCGAATCTTATCAACCGTGATAATTAAAATCGCGACCGATCGAATATATCCGGCTTATCGTCGATGTAATTATCGCGTGCATCGACCCGGAAGATTCGCCCATCTCGGGCCTGCTCTTTCGGGGTAGGAGCCCTTCAAGAATCCGATGGCTACAAGACCACTTAAGGAGCGTTCTCATTAACGTTTGCTTATCTAAGCGCGACATCGCATCGTCTTATGCTACGAAGGTTCCAACTTGGATCCCCATCGATTAGGACACGGTACGCCTAGACGCTATCGATTTACTTTCACCGACTTTGTTCTGCGGAGCTCTCGTTCTTATGCCGAGACACACACGATGGAAAATATCAAACGTCAATCTCCATTAATTCATTAATAATGGCATCTTAACTAATGGCATGTGAATTTGACAGTACATTAATAAAATAGATGACAGGTGAACAATAAAATAAAACATATATAGATAAATAGTGGAAAAGCTATTAAGTTAATGAAGAAACACTGGCACGTGACAAGTAAATGAAAATCAATGATATTTTTATATTTCTACTAAGCTACCCCATTCATTCTATACTAATAATTAATATAAACATTAAAATTCTATTAATAATTTAAACATTAAAATTGTTAACGAATCAATCATGAATTAATAGTGACACAGTACGCGCATTAACTGAGGAAGAGTCCATGCAAATTTTATTTGGTTTTAATTAAATTTTTCTTCGAATGTGTAATAAATAATTAAAGACTTAATTATCAAGTTATTTAACATCGAGCTGAGAAAAAAGACGACAACCAATCAAATTGTGCTCGAAAAAAACCTCAAATTGAAATTCGCTGGAGAAACTCATTTGCATTCAACGCACTGATCTAATTATATTTCAAACGTTTCACCGCGAATAAAGGAAAACTAATGCCCGTTACTGTGAACACTTCGTGCCGACAGATTACGCAAAATTCATTAAATTAATCGTCCATGTTTTAAAGGGCGAATTGCGTTTGCCGATAATCTCACAGAGATTAATGGTCTGACGGTGACCGGGAGAGCTGCAGTCTCCGGATGATGGGAGAAGAAAGTGGGCGATAAAAGCGAAACGGGCGGAGGTCGGGGCGGATCGCCACTAAACGGGCGCACATCACGTCGGCTAGGTTTGCTTTTAATCACGGACGGATCGCGCTAACTGATTTCACAATCTTTATTAAGGCTCATAATTGAGCCCCTGCAAGGCGCGGGTGCGCACGTTCGTAGGTATAAGCGAGCAAACACGAACACGTACGCACGTTTCGCACGTGCGAGAAAGGGAGAGAGGGAGAGACACACGCGAGCAACGAACGGGAAGTCGTGCAGTTACTTCCGAGTGTTTACCGAAGGTTCGTTTGAGCTGGCTGTTAATTAATTCCTCTATCGCTGTCGGCGGTTGTCGACGAGATGCATTAATGTCACCCGACTAGAGTCGACAGACTTCGGAAGAGCGTGCGACGGTTGTACTTGTTAGCGTTAATGGAATTGAACGAAATGCCGCGCGACCACAATATTGCATCGCCGAGAGTAATTACATTGACGCGGCAGGTGATTTAACCTAATTACGGAATTAATACGCTTAGATAGCTCTCGCGGCTCTGTGTTTTTGTCGGCGTAACCTTTCTCTCTCTCTCGCTCGCTCTCACTCTCTACTAGCTGTCGCGAAAGAGCAGGGTTACCCCGGGTTGTAAATGGGCACGCAGCACTTAAATCTCGGCGCGTAATAGCTCCGAGAGCTTAATGCCTCGTAAGCAAAGCCTTCGTAATATTTACGACGTATAACCGAGATCAACAAAGGTAATGTCGATTAACGCATGAACGACTTTCACACCACTTACGAAACACCAGTATGAAATTATAACAAATGCGATTTACATGAAATTAATTCAGAGATTAAACAGGATTATTAAAATCTTTGGATAAATATGTAGAACGCCGCGGCGAATTCTCACTAATCAAATTAATATATTGTATATGTAAATAGTAGTTATCAAGCTTTATTGCGATATATTTATATTTTACAATCGGTAATGTTTTATCATTATTTACGATCATCGTCAACGGTAAACTTCTGGAAGGAGGCACTTGAGCGAAATGATACAAGTCGCAAAGAGCACGGACACAAATTTCTGTGTCAGAAAATTAAATTAAGCTCCGAGCCTTAGCATGCGCGTGTCACCGCACAATAAAACGTTATTGCCGCGATCAATCTCACGTTACTAATAACCCTG
Source organism: Vollenhovia emeryi (assembly GCF_000949405.1). NCBI lineage: Eukaryota > Metazoa > Arthropoda > Insecta > Hymenoptera > Formicidae > Vollenhovia > Vollenhovia emeryi. Next base: position 1,106,552 of record NW_011967232.1, on the reverse strand, counting down.
AAAGCAAACGTTCGATGTCAGGCCAAGTCGAGTTGTCAACGTCGCGGCCTGGCGGGACGCGGAAAATTAGGAAGCGAAAAGGTACTTGGTCGGTATATAAGACGAACTGTCAGGAGCAAGAAAAGAGGGTTGGCGTCGCGCATCCTTTATCGGTGGCGGTGGCAGGCCGGGGGTTGGACGACCCCAGCAGGCAAGCATTCACCCGACCTTTTCACCCACACCCCCGGAGTGCTCCGCATCGGGTCTTCCCCCTCGATTTGACACCGCGCTCAAAATCATACTCCCACACCGTTGTCCTACTTGCCCGTCGTCGTTCCATCACTGCCAGCCACCGCCGTTCCGGCCGAGAAAGATTCATTTTCTCCTTCCGAAGCGCCGCTCTGATCCTCCGCCAATGAGGATAACAGAGCTAATACGTCGTACGCGCTGTATTATCGTGTCTGTCTTGCGCAGCGATGAACAGAGCTCGAGATTATAACTTTCTGACACGTACCGTGAAATCATCAGTTAAAGCCGGGACGAAGCTATTACAAGACTAGAAATAATTGCCCTCGCGGGTAACGAGGTTAAAAGTAATTACGTCGCCTCTCGAAAAAATACGAGAGGTAAGTTTCGAGTATCAACGACTTTGAATTTTTCACCCCTTTTTTTTTTAAGCACCGTCGCACATTTGGCGACGATTGGATTTTAAATATGAATGTAACATAATACAGACAAACTATTTTTTAACAATTCAACTAAACGGTATCTGGCAGTTGGAAAAATGTAACGACATAAATTTTCTACGGTATAGGCGTATCCCGCGCCAGACAGCAATCCATATTTGAAGAGATATTTTTAAAAAATATCTCGCGTGTAAGCCATTCGTTTTGAAAGTGACGTACGTTAGATTATGGAATGCAGTGAATTTAAAGTGCGGGGAAATTCGCGTCGGGTAAATTTTAACGAGACGCGGTACATTTTTTAAAAAGGAGACGGTGAAGATTGAACTAATGTAAATCACTAACTAAATATGATCTGTATGCAACGCATCTCGGGCTAACGTTCAAATCGGGCAATATCAAATCCCGCGAAACATCTCGCACCTTTTCGACGTTGCGTCATTCCAACTGTGCCACGAGTACTCCGTATACGCATCGATCTATGCACTTTATATTGCCCGCGAGGCGAGAGGAATCCAAGTCGCGATGATACTACCGCGTCATGAATTCCCAAAGTGGCCCTACAGCTGAAAGCATTCACAATCGATACCCGACCTATTCCAGATCGGACCCTTCTTGGCATTGCGCCGCTGAAAAACGTCGTTCTCATATCCATAATTCGCCGGCGCCGTATTCTTCCATCGTGCAATCCAATTTCGCGTGGCGTTCGTAACACGAGAGGGAAGAAGATGAATGCGAAGATCTTGATATATTTGCTACCAAAAAGCGCGCAAGGAATTATCTCTTTCGAGACCTTTTTACCTTTCTGTATTTCTGTCTGCAGTCGTCGGAGGTGATGATTACTCAGTGTCACATCAAAGAAAAAAGAAGTTTGCGGGACAAATCGGAGGGACGTTCCTTACTTTATACGCCGTGGAAAGGGAATCGTAAACGCAGATATCCGTGACAAGTCTTATCGAGTCGGTAGGCGCTCGCGATATCTCTTGGTCACGGCTCCCGTGGGAGTAACGAGAAGCCCGGAGTCATATAAGGAGTACATTTGTCACACACACCAGGCAGAGAGTAGATCCCACCCGTCTATATCCCAGTTTCCTTCCCAACTGCGCTCCTCCCCGCGAACCGGCAGGTATCGCGTGTGCGCGTGCTACGTCCCGTTCACCTCTGACCTATCCAGTCAACCTGTCTACCTATCTCGTCCGAAATAAATAATCCGCCGTGCGGATCGCGCAGCGCGCGACAATGGCTCTTAACATGCAGGCGATAAGACAAACGATCGAAACGGATTCCCGATAAACTATCAGCCGCCAGAATAGTCGACGGGCCAACATCAATAACGGCCGCGCCAAGTTATTTCTCTGAGCCCGGAAGCCAATAATCTTTTGCGATAAACGAAGAAATATTAAAGATAGAGCGCAATACATAACTTAAAAAAATTGAGAGCGAATTCGTCGGATTTTTGTGAAAGATAAGTAACACGGCTGTACGAAATTCTTAAGAAAATAAGTCAAGTCATATACTTCGAAGTTGCGTGCTCTAAGATGGAAACTTGTGAAAGATTAATACACGGTGCCGTGATCCGTCGTCACGGTGTTCAATAACTTACAAGAGAATATCAGTGCTATCACTGGTTGACGCTCGGTTGCGTGCACTTCGAGAACACGTCCGTGTTCTCGAAAACCCGTCAAAGATTTCGCCGGCGCATTTGTTGTACAGCGCTTATCAATTTTTCATGGACCGTCAAGAACTATGTTATCGAAGCTCTGGATAAACTATTCGCGTCGACAGAAGTTGAAAGTGACAGTAAGACGATCTTGTCGGAGCTACGAAGAAAGTTTGAAAGACCTTAAAATTATTAATTTTCGATCTACCGAGTTTCGCTGACGACGTCGTGAAAAATTGATGCGACTCATGACCGTTAGCTCGATAGTCGTCCATTGTTGTGGTGGAAGTTTGACGTAATCGTTTTCATATTTACTTTTTACTTTTTACTTTACACGCAAATATCACCCCGCGCATTAATTTGAATTAATTCGCTATAAATAATATCACTTAGAAATTTTCTGATTGTTAATTCTTTCGACGAGATCCAAGTCGCACATGAGATCCATTACTTTTACACAATGGAGAGAATTAAAAAGATTTTCTTAAAAACGAATAATTGCTTTCTGTTAAAACAAGGAGAGCTTTTACTTATCCTTAAAATAGAAAATTTGTATTAAAAGGAATATGTATAAAATCTTGCAGTTGCATATTGTCGCTTGATATTTTCATTTATATATTATATACTCGAAGTTCTAATTCAATGGTTCAGCGTCCGCGTTAAACGTGTCGCGGCCAATCAATCCTTGACCTCTCATTATACCGCAGACGCGCTTTGCTAAGTATAACGGTCGTTGTACGGCGCGTTTCTCCGGATTATCTCGATCGTGACGAGCGCCGAGACGCCTCTGCAGACGAGGAACTCGTGCACCACTCGTACGTTTTGCGACATAGCAGACATATAGTCAGACAGTCGGTTCTATTTATAGTAAGGGGACTTTGGTGAGTTCGCGGCAAATACGACAAGGCGAAATAAAAGAAAAAGAACGGGAGGAATACCTATCCTCTCGCTCTTTCTTTCTTTCCACGGTGTTAAGCCCGATTCGTCCATTTATTTCGAAAACACGTTTCTCCCTTTACAATAAATAATTATTTGAATTTTTCTTATTATTCAGTTTCGCATCAAGACGCAATTCTTTCAAGTATTTTACCGAATTAAGAAGCAATCGCCGTTACGAGATCTCCAACCTTGCACTCGTGATTCTCGAGTTTTCGCTCAATATATTTTAATCTAATATCGGTTTTTTATCTTAAAACTAAGCTGCTAGTGATATTCAATCCGTAAATACTGCAGAATAATAAAATTAATTGGCAGGTAAGAAATGTTCTGATGTGAAGTTGAAATAGAATGTATTTTTGAAGTTGAAATTAAATGTAATACTAATGAGTTCAATCGTGAACACATCTGACGCGGAAAACTGCAAGACCTCAACAAACAATCCGTTGTAGGAAATTTTTTCAGGGCAAAAGTCAATATCACGTTCTCGAGTCTATCATTAAAATTAAGAACGCAGTGTCGTTTCCTCGTGTACGTTCCTCACGTACGCACCCCGTGCCTATTCTGTATCACTCACATGAGAACGCGGGCAATCAGCTCGGAGGTTGGCCCGAAGGTAACAGTCGTGCGGCGATCCCTCGTCTTCGGCGATGTGAATCGGCTTTTATGGCACGACCATACCGTAGCAATTGCGGCGCCAAGTGACGGACCCCCGACGTCGCTCGGCGTCGGTGCTGGCGCTAACCCAAATCGTACCCTGCTCTCCTTCGTCGCCCTCTCTTTCTCTCTCTGTCTCTCTCTCTCTCTTTCTTTCTCCGATCCGCGTTCTACCATTCGATCCTTCCTCGCCGGTGTATCTTCGTCCGAACGAATTATAGACCGCCCGCTGGAGATACGTCAAGTCGCCGTCAGTCGGACTTATTTCTCGCCGCCGCGCCGATCATTCGATCGGGCTAGCTTTCGACGAGACGAGATGAACGAGTTTCGATTGCGCTCGGTCGTGCTGATGAGACAAATGCGCTTCGTGATAATCGAGCAACAGTTAGCTAATCGGAACGTTTGTCGATATTACACAACTATGTAAATAGAATTTTCTAACTTTGTAACAATGAAATTGTTTTGTAACTTTAATTGCGAACGAGCGAGGACTGCGAACTGTTCGTTGTACGCACATTGTGCTTTACAAGTCGGACGAATAATATTAATACAAACATTTCCTGAAGTCTTACAATGAATGTGTAATAGTTTTCTGTTTGTAAAAGCCGGAGAGAAAAATTATTTCACGTCATAAAGTTGAATAGTTCACCTCGTGCAACTTTTCCACGCCGATTGTTTTTCCTCGAGTGCAATTCGAAAAAATAAATTCCACGGTTTTGTGCTTCCGGCGCGAAACTAAGCGCTCGTAATCAGACCTCAGTCGTATGTTCCACAGCGGTAAATCCGTGGAGGCGGGGGTCGACCGGTAATTAAATCTGTCGCCGGCCTATTTACCGTTCATGCGATTTATAGGACGCGAGAAAATTTCGGGGCGAAAATTTCGGCGCGATGATCGAGCGACCGAATTCCGGGCCGGGGCGAAATTCCGCGAATTCGCGATAAATAAAACCAGGCGAGGCCGCAGCTCGTTTGGGATATGGATTGAATGAGAGTGCGGCATGGCAGAAAGCGCGTACCTCATGATTTTTCGGTTCCCGCCACCGTCGTTTACCAAACAATTCCCAATTGCCTTGTCAAAAAGTTCCGGCCAGAAATGGCCGCTGATTTATAGGCCGCGGATTTATCGTTCGTCTAGCAAAAAGGGGAGCGACAAAGGAGGGCCAGAAAGGGACAGGCGACGAACCATCGAGATGGAGAGGAAAATGGGAAACGCGCGTAAAATAGGAAACGTGTACCTACGTGATTGACAAGTGTCGTAGCTCTCGTTTGAAGGATGCCTAAATTGTTAGTGCCTCTTTCTCTCGTTGGCACTTTTCGCGCGATCGTTTGTAGCGTCTAGGCTCGAGATAGAGTTAAATGTCACCTATTTGAGGAAAATGCAAATTTCGCGTACAATAGAGAGCACAGAGAAATAGCTTCCAGCGCCGTGTCTCTTTTTTCCTATCGGCTTCGAAACAACTATCGTCGCTTTATCTAACATAACGTTCCCATGAAACCACCGTGAAAGCCACTTCATTTTTATATGGGTCCATTGCGCCGGCGATGCGTCACTGGAAGGAAAAACGTGTCGCGCGCGTGAAACGCCGCTGCCGAGCATCGGCATCGCTTCGTTTTCCAGAGTATTTTAAACCCTGGTCGGTCATTAATACACATCCGCTCGGTGTATACGAGCGGCCCGGGGTGAGGTCGCCCGTTACATAGCGCGCGAGTGTGCATCCACGAATGAATTATCGGCACGCTCGATGCAACGGGCACGAAATCGTCGCGAAACTCGTTCGTCTAGCCCACTTGCGCGCCTCCACTTGCGTACATCACTTTTCGCCGCATCCTATGAATATGTAAACGTAACAGCTATGGACGCAATGAAATTCCTGCTGCTCGCCCGATGGAAAGGAGACAATCGACGCGGCAAAGAAGAATGGAGCGGACACGAGGGAATTCCCGTTTGTAGATGCAGATCGCTTTCAATATTTCCTCACTGATTTCACTATTTTTCTTCTTTTTTTATTAAGTACTAGAGGTTTCGATATGTAACAATTTGCGCTTGGAATATTGCCAAATAGAATACCGCGAAAGCGCGACTAATTATTCGCCCAAGTACCGATAAGATATAAAATTATTTTTTTAGAAAATGTACGCATTTCAATTGTTCATAAATAAATCATAGCGTGAATGGATTGTTCAAGTATTTTTAATGCCACATTATCATTCTATGCGAATTGCGGTCTGTAAAACGTTTAATACTTAAATATATAAGTATTGTAATTTCGAGATAATTTAGTTAACTCTCGAGCCGGCATAATGCGACGTCGGCAATATTATTTCCCGTATGCACGCATCTATGTTTCACCTAGCAAACGAAAGAGCGAAACTGTTGCCGTTAGTTAATTTTCCTGAATCGCGACGAGATTCAAAGTCAAACTTTCTCGATTGCCCGCAGCGGTTGACGTTAATTCCGTTCGTCCCCACCGGGAACGAAATTTGCACGTCGAGTATACCGGATGATTTCACCTAGAACAGCTTAATATGTTTGCCAGTGGATAGTAATCCCTTTACCAAGGGAACTCGTCGCGAGACAGTAAGAATTGCGAATAAATTAATTACGGGTGAGACGAGAACACCGATTCGCTTTATCAACTGCCACGAGACGCTGTTAAAAAGGGGATATCGTGATTATTCGCTTTTAATTAAATTATTGAACAAATTAATAAAATAATTAGAGAGGGGACGAAAAGAGGGACTAACTTATTGAGAAAGCTAATAGTTGAGACAACAAGTTGAATTAATAAAGTTACATTACCTTCGTATTATTTTGGAATTCTCTAATTTCAAGTTAATTAGTATTTCACATCGTGATTTCTCCAATGTATTTATGTTATGCCAATACCGTACATTATTTTCAATTTTCCACCTTCAAGTTTCAATCTTATATAAATAGACTCACGTGAATGTTAAACTGTTTGATTAATTTAAAATTCTTATAGAAGAATTACTAATTTTTCTTAGAAATGATTTTTATAATATTGTATATTCAATGAAATTGTATATCCGATGAAAAATATGATCGGTTTCTCAATCAAATTTCATCGGTAACTGCATTTCATCGGATGTATCCATAATTTAATCGAAAAACGCAATTGGAAAAATTAACCATCGGAAATACTAATAGGTTTATGCGATAAAAAATTTTTCTCGGTGTATATATTGGCGTTCGTACTCGTCGCTTTGATTATTAATTGAATACGTAAATCCGTTCGTGGTCTCGCAACATACATATGTAAAATTTTACACCATTATCATTCGCGGCAAATAGTCGAGGGCCTGAGAGTCTGGTAATAAGGTGAAGACATCGCGAAGTGGGCGATACGACATGGGTGTCGAAAACGAGCGTGAAAACGGCGGTCATGATGAGAGGAAGGTGCGAGAGACAGCGGCAAAAGCGGCGCCGGCGGACATCTCGAGCAGTTCGGAGCGGACAATCTCGAGGGTGCGGATAATTTATGCGCGCAATTAAGTGGCGGCGGGGGCCTGTAAATTAATTGGGAAGATGGTAGTAAAAGTTAATTTGGTAGGTAGCCAGGCAGTCGTTTGGCTCAGGTGGCGCGCGCGCCAAACGCTCGGCTGATTCGGGAGTGAAATTCGTAGGAGGCGCGCAAGAACCTAAACGGGGAGAAACACCAAGAAATAGAAGCAGGTTCGCGTGCATGTGTTCGCGTGTCTTCTAAATGTGCGGGCGACCCTACTCGAGCGTAAAATACTACCCGTTTTATCATATGCGAGCAGGCTCGAGTTGAATTGACCTCTTGATAACGCTCCTACCTATGCGGGAAGCTATTTTGTAAAATAAAACGAAGGTCCTCTACGTTACAATCTCATCTAGTTTAATACGACTCCTGATAGCTACCGCTAGATTTTGCCTCACGTGAAATTATACATAAATCGATGGAAATTAACTATAACTTTTCAGGAAAATAAAGAATTTTGTATTTCAACGCGTGCATCGCGTTTTTACTCGAGATAGTTCTGAAAGTATAATGTCTCTAAAATTCTGAATGCATGCATATCAATAAGGAAAAGGAAAACTGAGATAAAGCATGCGCGGCGTGGTAACGCGAGTGAGCAGAGACGTTGGAAGTAATAAGAAGAATACGAGGGCGACGGATGATAATGACATGTTGAATGAGCTAAACATAGCACCGAACGTTTTATCGCTAATTGAATCTCTGTAAGTGCCCGAGAGCGTTAAAGATATAAATTGCACGGACATTTACATTCTTCTTGCGTCACGACATTCATTTGTCATATCCCGCGATATCTTTCCGCTCGTGAAAATTATCATTGTCACTGTTAAACATGTCGCTAAAACAATTCTATTTTCTATATTTTCGCATCCACGGGCTCAAGTGGATGACAATTTTTATGAGACGTTAATTTACTCGGCGTCAACCGAATGAACGAGCTTTCATCTGGGGGGGGGGGGCTCGATCCGCGCGAGCTTTCGTCCCTGATGTACTACATCCATCTTTCTTTAAGGCATTTTCCGAGATTTGCGAGTTAGCGGACGGAGAGATAGCGCCGGTCGGTCGATAGTGGATACAGCGTTGATCCCTAGCGATGATATATCGACCATATTCGGCCCATCTCGCACGGTCGAATCCTTTCTAAGGGAATAAAGTACGGCGCAGACAAGGTGGCCCGTGAAACTCCTCGACCTCTCTCCATTTCCTCGTCATCGAATAGACCAAGAATCCATCTCGGTCGCGGATATTTTCCTCATACGTATGCAGATATGATGGACACTGAAGCGAGATATCTTGGTTTATCAGAATCACCGCCCGCTGACAAACTTTCTTGGCTTCTTTTCGTCATTCCTCCTCTTTCTCTCCCTTTCCTCCTCTTCCCCCCCTCTCTCTCTCTCTTTGAGATTATAGTTCTATTATGTTTTGCGTAATAGTACACAATAAAAAAAAAACAGTACGCAGAGAACATTAAAAATGGAAAAACAGCAATAATGGATGTCATTATGCGCTCGCAAAGGTAATTTACAGCGATGCACTGGTTGACTTAATTGCTTTAATTTCCTGACAGGGGAGAGGGAATATTTTCCGGTGACAGTCCTTTGTAATTCAAACTCTTAACGAGAATAGAAATTAATGCGACGAAAGAGAATAAAGGCGCTCGAATACTGCTGTGAGATTTCGCGAATGTGGCGGAAGACTGGCATGACACACGAAGAAAAAAAATTAAATTTCGAACATGCAGCAAATTTTTACGAATATGTCTCGACAATCGGGAAAGAAAAGATTGTGAGGTGAGATATACAGAATTTAAGTAGGGACGGGGGAAAAATGTATTCCTTTCTCTTGAAGCAACGTATATAGAAAAAATAACGGTATATAATGCAAAATATTATGGAAAAGATAATTAATTTCTAAGATAATAAAGATTGATCTCCTTAGCGAGAAGGACTTTTTTGTTAAGCTTAAAAGTAAACAAAAAACTGATTCGGTTACTGTTAAATAAAGAAATCTGAGAAAAAATACGCGAAACTCTTCAACATAATGTCCCATAGTTATTGTCACTATATCATAACGTTCCATAGTTATCACTGCCCCTCCGTCTCCCGTATATCGCACTACCTTCCGTATTATAAATCGCCATTAATGTCGAGCCTCGGGAATCGCGAGTGACACATAGAAAGAAAAAGGCGAGCGCGGGAGCAGACAAAGTATGCTTCGAAGGTACTGAAACGCACCACTTCCTTTCGCGGCGCCATGAACCGAGAACGAATGTAGAAACTTCAGAGCCGGGAAACCGGGAATTCTTCGGGAGAAAGGAGGTGGGCGCAGATCGCGCGGGCGCTGACGGAGAAGCGAAGAAAAATTTACGGAGGCTGGACCGCTACCATTGAAATCCCGGGCCTGGAAAACCGCGAAATCGTTGAAATAATGTCGCGACACTGTACCGACGAGAACCTCGCGGAGATTCGATATCCGTCGCTCGTAAAAGAGAAGTGCCAAATGTAAGCGAAATTATCATCGCGAGAGAAACCTGTGACCACTCATTCGTTCCAATTTTAACTGATGAATCGCGTTATAAACTCGCGCGGATTTTTACAATTCTGCATATTATCACTATTATCTCCAGACTGCACAGTACTTCTCAATTTCCTACTAATAATTCGCGGCATAATTGAAATTCATTATTTTTATACAAGTTTTATAGAATTTTATAGAAACATATGTTTTGCTTCTACAAAATTCCAGAAAGCTTGTATAAAAATTATTATAGAAATAAACCATGTTTTACTTCCATATGACATTTGAATGCGTCCTATTATTATAACTAAACAACTAAAGTCGAATCAGGACCTTTTTAAGATATAACCCAAATACATAAACGCCACTTAGGTCCGGACAAGCTGGTAATATTATTTTTTTCAATTAATATGTGAATTCATATACCTGAAAAATACGGTTAATTTGACTACCTGCAGCTTGCCCGGACCTGGCGTTTACATTTGTATTTGAATTAAAACTAAATCTTATAATTTTTGGTTTATTAAATTATCTTTTTTAATTGAAGATATAAATGCACGATAGCGTTACTACTTTATCTCGTTTTGCTTGAAAAGTATATTGCAATCCTGCGCACACGGTGAAAATAGCGTGTAACTCTTATACATCCTTTTATTAACAATCATTCGCTTATTTAACATTCGCGATTTTTCGGCACACGTGTTCATCACATCCTTTACGATTTTCGTCCGCTTTTTCCTCGCCATTTCTTTCGTCCCCTCATCGGCCTCTCTCTTTTCCGCGAGAGCCCGAACTTTCTCTATTCATCCTCGGCTCGCGGCTCGCGGAGGAAGTGGTGCGTTTCGGTAGCTTCGAAAACGCGTCAGTTCCGCATGATTCCGCGCGTAACATCTCGTGGGGCGCGAAATTCTTCCGCGAGCAAGCCACGGAGACAATGCCCATTCGTCCTCGGCGCACATGTACGCGCGTTACGTTTCGCATTTCATCCGCGGAACGTAAAGTTTCCGCGGGGATAATTTTATGGTGTATTTACAACGTCGCGTCTGTCGGCGAGAAAAACGATCGCTAGTATATTTGCAGCGTGCAACATCGTCGCTTGGCGCAAAAGTTATTTTCGCTTTGGTTTGGCGAACGTGACGACGTGCGAATTAAACGCTTGTTAGAACGCGAAGCTTCAGCATTAAATTCAGCCGCCGCATCATCCCTCCATAATTATGCACAAACAATGGTAGTCCAATTTAGATTTATATCCAACAAAATCGGTTTGCAGCTTTAAGACACGCGCGCAACAAGACGCCTGTCTCTCGGGTTAAAGGTGCTACACTGCTACGACCGTTCGCGTAACTCGCCAACTCCGGCATTTCCGCTTAAAAAATTAGCCGTTCTTTCTTTACAAGACATTTCCTTAATTTCTCTCGTGAAAACAGCTTGCGTTGCCCCCTCCCTCCCTGCCCCTCCCGCTCATTACGAACGAATGAACGAACGAACGGCGTGCGCGCCGTTCCCCGAGGACGAAATTAGTGCGGAGGATAATTGTATTCCACCACCCGCGCGCGAATGTCCAGTTTGTTGTTTCAGCGGCGGTCGCCGTTGCTGAATGCGCGGGATTATGCGTATACAGCGAACATTTATTCCCGCGCGAGGCGGGCACGAAGCCGCGGCCCGCTGTGTTATGCACACCGTCGCCGTCGCCCCTGCGCCGTGGAGCGCATCTGCATCTGAAATTTACGCGTCTCTATGTGCCCGCCTTGATATCAGGCACGTTCAAACTTGTCCAACTTCCGTCGCGCAACCACCTCGTAGTCCTAAACTTCCACGGAGCCTGGGGTCCGTCGCCGAAGTTCGTCTACACTTTGACCGTGGCTTGGCGCGCATTTGGCACCGACCCTATCACCCCGGGAAAGATACCCCCGCGACGCGGCTCAACGCACGTAAACCTGACGATTCGGAACAGCGGGATTGCACGCCGGCTGTGTCCCGGCTGTGTGTCTCTCCGTGCGGCAATGTGTCGAGATAACGCCACCGTTAACCCGCATTGTGCGAATCTTTCTCGAGAGAAACGTTGTATCTTACGTGTACAAAAGTGTCTCCGAATATTTAACCGAGTAAAGCAGTTTGGACAAACTAATTCAATTATTATGGATCATTGTTATTTAAGATAACATTTTATTTATACTTTGTACACTCACCAGCGCGATGCATACTTTTCGATATGTTAACCAGTTAACGGTATATTAACCCTTTGAAGCATGGTGGTAACCCAATGTGTCGAGATAACGCCACCGTTAACCCGCATTGCGCGAATCTTTCTCGAGAGAATCGTTGTATCTTACGTGTACAAAAGTGTCTCCGAATATTTAACCGGTTAAAGAAGTTTGAACAAACTAATTCAATTATTATGGAACATTGTTATTTAAGATAACATTTTATTTATAATTTTATACACTCACCAGCGCGATGCATACTTTCCGATATGTTAACGGTATATTAACCCTTTGAGGCCTAGTGGCAACCCACGTTACCACTTCAACTTCTTTACTTTTTGGCCATTTTATTTCTAGTTAACGCATTTTGGGTGGGTTTTTGCATTTTTTTGGTATCTTAGCAATACAAGAACATAAAAAAAGTTGAGTAGTCTTTAATATTTATTGTAAAAGTTTTATAAATGAAAAAACAAGTATGAAAAAATAGAAATTTTTAAATAGAAAAATGCATGCTTCAAAGGGTCAAATTTGTTGAATAACATCTTTTATTTGCAATTAATTCGCGAGAAATGTAACTGTATATTAAAAATCCGTATTCACAGGTATAATGAATACATTATTCAATTTTCGTTTCCTTCACCTTTACGCATCTCTTTACCTTCTTCGCTCTTTTATCTTTCATTATTTTCGCACCGACCCAATTACACGTCCCCCTATCGGCGTTTGTTCCGCATTATAGGTCAGTCTAATATAACATAATTTTATTACCGCTGTACGTATATATATGTACCGCCTATCATCCATTATTTTCGTCCCCGCTCTGCCAATTAGGGCTGCCGCCAATTTGATCTCTTGGACAAAGCTCCGCCGCGTCCGATCCTTCTTATCGAAAATTACTAATATCCGGCTACGTACAAGATAGGGATTACCCCCGGTCGACCAATCAATTTGCCATGGCCCAACCCTCTTTTTATTCAGATTGGAATGGGTATGTGCAACATTCGTTCGTGTCGGAGGAGATTCCGACCAAGCGCGCCGCGCACGTAAGAAGCAATCCACTCTGGAAATGCGACGCGGTGGCCCACTTTTTCTGCGCTTCTGCCTTCTTCGTTTCAGTGCGGGTTGCATCCTTCTCATCGCCATGCGATGAGAAGGATCAATATCGAACTGTGCAACCACCGCGAAATTCAAACGGAAGCAATCAACAGTACGAAAGAAATAAACTTCAGCCCGTATGCAGCACGGCTTATGCATTTGTAACATTTTTCGAGTAATAATATTTCAGAAGTTTGCGCTACGAGAGCTTTGACAGAGTAATAAGTATTCTACAATATTCAGTATAAAGCTTCAGAATTTAACAGTGGCAGATCTTAATTATAATTTCAACGAATTTAACATTTGTATTTTAAAAAATCATCACCATTCTCCCGCGATACGTTGTGCAATAATTTAGTACGACGTACTTTCTTTATCGGGACCTAACATTAGTAGTCACTTGTCATAATTTATACGCTTGATAAATATAATATTTGCGCAAGTCCAATTTGGAAGAAAAGAATCTAAATAATGTATAAGTTATTTTTCGTTGCTCTTATCGGTAAATTATTTAAATTATTTACACCCTCGATTCGACCATCTCTGGATGTCTTTCTCCCTCAGGGACATGGGACAGGAAGGATTCCTGTTGTCCGCGAGGAGTTTCTTGCGAAGGTGAATTAAGTCGTAATGAAGTACGTAGTGAGAGAGCTTGGCTCCTGTTCCCGAGTAATACCTCTCTTTCCCCGAGGATGGGGTTTGGCGCGAGGGAAGACCGTCAGAACTTTGCTCGGCAGTGCAGTATGTGTGTATGTGTGTGTATGGGTGGGTGTGTGGGTGTCGCGCAGCGCAAAGAAATAAAAAAAAAAGTAGAGAGCGAAGAAGAAGGGAAAGTTTGCGCGCAGGTGGAAGTATTTTTTAAAAAACGCTTTACGCGCGATTGATCCGCACGACCGTCTGCGTTCTGGCAATATATTTCTCCTCTTTGCATTTTATTTCTCATCCCCATACGCATCTCACTTGGATTAGTCGCGAACGAATCGAAAACGCACGCAGGACATCGAGGTATGTTTTATTATTCATCTATCAACTAGAATTGGCACGAATAATTTCGTCAGTTTTCCCGAGTAATTTGGCAATTGAATGGTCAATAAATCGTCGACAAGTCACGTAATTTGTAAAAAGTATAAAAATTTGACAGCAACTTCATGTATTCATTTTACTAAAATGAATTCATTGCAATGCAATCCACATTCCTCGCAATGAATATCAAATATCTAAATCGCACAACTATAATTGCAAGAGAACACTAATTACGGTTGCGGTTAAAAATTCGAACATTCGTTCGCAAATTCTAGATGAAATGTCAATAAAGTTCCAGCGCGTACGTGCATTCGCGCGAGCGTGTCGGTAAGTTTTCGCGGATCTCTACCCGCCGCTGAAATAGCGCGGCGTTCCAGGGTAGCCTATAACTCTGCTTAAGCATCCCGGCATTATTAGCGATAATTATTGTTGCGGCCGACCGCAGCGGAAAACGAGAGCCACGAGTTTAACCGGCGGCGGTAGGTGAGCAGATGTTCCGGCCTTCTTTTAGCCTTACGCCGACCTATATACCTGCCTCGCATCGTTGAACCTTGACGCTATTAGCCGCCGCTACGCGGCGGCGAACGCGATTTTCATTAACCCGACCGCGCGGAATACCATCAATTCTTTTTATCTTTTAATCAGTACTTTTTACGCCACGTTGGCCCTTCAGTGGACGTCCTCCAGCTAGGTAGGATTTCTCGTGTGCCCTGAACTTTATGGCCGTTCACTGCCACCGGTTATCCACTTGTACCGCCCGGGCATTTTATTCCGCGGAATAAATCGGAATTATGGAATGAGCGTATTGGCATGCAACTTATCTCATCATACTTCGTAAATCATGCGTTAAGAAATGATTACGATCTGTCTTTGTGCGCGCATCTGTGTTCGTTGCTGCATTTTTACGACAGCTCGATGGGCAAATGCAGGGATACTTCCTGTGTTTTTGTCGCATTTTGTTAATGATTTATTTAAGCTGCATTAGGAAGAATGGTACGAAACAGGACGAAAAAGTACAGAAAAATAGATAAAGAGAAAATAACGCGAAACTTTTACATAAGAGGCAACACAATAATGGTATAGTACAGTATTTTTTATGTATATTTCCATAAATATTAGTTAAAAACACAATTTAATTAAGTATTAATGTTCTGCGATCACAAAATGATTATCATTGTCTTTGACAAAATTCTTTTCTGGTACTTAACAAAATTCAAATCTTTTCTACCAGATAACTTATTACGTCAAACATTATAATCATATCGATTATGACATTGTGAATCGTGTCTTTCAATGCACTAGCAATTAAACACAGAATTAATATGCGGATATTTCTTGCCCATCGAAGTAACGTAATACTTGTAACTCATTACAGCTTACGGCATAGCCAGATCCAATAATAATTGGATTCGATAATAATTGCAAAATTTCTGTATAGTTTAAACATGCCGTTGGCCTACGTATCAGTTTCAAGTACGCGTGCAAAATGCATTTCGATTACCGTTCGAGAAGCTCTCGCCCAGGAAATCCTATCACTGGACGTAACTTTTTACACAGTCCTAAGTAAATACGGAACTTCTATCGAGAAGCCAATATTTCCCTCTCAAACTACCTTATTTACGCTAGGTAAATGTTATGATAATTTCTTAAATCCGTATTAGAATAAAAATTCACCTAGCGTCGACACCAGAATTCAACTCTTCTGCATATGTATCTTAAAAATTATATTATCCTTTAATCGATTAAATCGATTGAAGAAATCAAATAAACTAATTGAACGATTGGTGAATCATACAAGAAGCTTTCAAGAATGAAAACACGCTTTAACCCAATACTTTAATTTCTTCTTTTTACGCAAAAAAGTATGCAATTTAAATTATTCGTAAAATATTGCGTTAGAAAATATAATTTTAATCTCTTACGATTTATTTGATTTTTAAATAATTCAATGACATTTTCTATTTCGACTTTCAAAAGAGAGCTACTTCTCTTGAAACTTTATTTTCTTGAGGTGCTCGATATGATAACGGGTTTAGCCCTGCCTTTCTCGCGCTTTGACTCTGAGTTTGCGCATAATTCTATTATGTCACGGTCGATTCGGTCAGTTTGTACCGAGGGTCTTCTCGCCACAATCCAATCTTCCGACAACTATGAGTCGTCCAGCTTAAGCCGTTAAATCCGGCCGCAATTAATAACGAGAATGTCCGCGGCGATGCCGGAAACGTAACGTACCGTAGCGCGATAATCGTGCCCGCTCGTAACTCACCATGACTTACGAGTGACGACAATAACGAAAGCTGCAATTGCTAAATTTCTTGCAAATTTCATTCGCCGTCCGGTCTCGGAATACACGGGGTGGAGATAGAGTCAATCACGTGGACGCTCGCAAATTTTATTTTCGTCCTTTCCGCTCGCGCGAGTTTCCAGGCGATAAGCGGGCGAACGACCGGTAATTTCGTCATCGCCCCGTAATATTACCGTGTTCTCGTTACCGTAATCTCGTAAATCGTGGCCGTCAGTGTGTTAGCGGCGTGGCAAGAGAGAGAGAGGAAGAGTGCCGTAATGCCGTCGTAGTGCACCACCGGCCTTCTCCGGGATCGGCGAAATTAAATTTTCATTCGACCGCTTTGGCCTCGTCCCTTTTTCGATCCTACTTGCAGCGCCGCTTCCATCCGCGCATCGAGTTTCCCTCTCGTCCCTCTATCCTCTTTTACTTTCCCGCTTCCCCATCTTTTGCACCTTTCCTCCGCCGGAAGCGGCGGCAAATACTACTTTCCTCTCTTCCGTATTTCCCCGATAACCGCCTCCCGCTCGAATTTCTTCGATAACCGCTTCTCGCTCGAAATTCTCCGCTCATCGATCGCGCGCTCGATCGCGTTTTTAAAAATTGCGGTCAAACTATTCGCGTAGCGCCGCTAATAAATTTGGAAAATAATTCCAAATCAAATGATGTACCTATGATTTTTAATGTAGACGTTTCTAAATATCAGCGTTACTCGAAAGTATATCTTTCGTCAAACTTTTTTTTTTTTTCAAAAAATTGCTTCAAGAATTCTGCTCTAAGAGTACAAGAATAACAGAGACCTTGTTTCTCACGAACTCACGGTGGAATAATCCATTATATTCGGAATTGCGCGTTGAAGCTCATTACGTTTCTCCTAATTTCCCTCCCTTCTTGGGAGCGATTCGCTCTCCATGCCCTTTATCAACATTCTCACGAACTAACGTCGCGTTCTGAATTCCATCGCTATCTATCGCGCGATCTTATTTCTGAAATTATGGCTGAATTATTCGCGCGATATATCATCCGTGATAATTCAAGTTACGACGGGAAAGAGAAAACGATTAACGTCCGTTGTCAGTAATGGCTTTCGTACATACAGAGATGGTTAAAGTGCAACGCGTGCGCAATAATGAAGACTTTACACGCGCCTTATAGTAATTTATTGTATTCCAAATTGCGCGTTGAGAGAGTCTATCATTACGTTTCTCCTAATTGTGTTCCCGTTCGCTCGACTCTCGTGGGCCGTTGCCATCAGCGTGGTCGATTCTCACGAATCGAACTTGCTTCTCTCGCTGCTCGATAAAATTCCACGGGGGGAAAAAAACTGGAAAAAAATCGCGATTCTCCGACTGTGCCTCGCGAAAATCTCGGATGTATAATGTTATATACATGCAGGAAGGAACCGCAAAGCGGAGACTCGCGTAGAGACGTTTACTTAGCACAAAGTTTTGCAAGAGTAACAACCATAAATCGTATCGTGTACCCCGCACAGAGGGTACGCTGATACAACGCAACGAAGAGAGAGTCGCACGTCTCTAGAAATTAAATAAGATTAAATTAAGCGGACGAACTCCGCGCATTGTAAGGTACTGTAAATATTAATTGCAACGTGCGCCGGCGACGTTTCAGTCTCTCTCTCTCTCTCGCTCTCTCTTTCTCTCTGCGCGCAACTATCATAGGGCTGTAATATAGGGCTATAATTTATTTGTTTGCCCGTTTTGCAGATTTGCTCGCTCGTGGCAAAAGCAGGTCGCGAGAGGATTTAGCCAGTTAATACATTTGCCGTTATTCGCCTGTACTCGGGGAAACGCTTTCGCAGAAGAAGAAACGAGTGCCTTCCGAATGACGATATTAAAATAAAGATCGCAGCGAAATATATCGTTCCGCAAAACTAAATCATTTTGCCTGTAAAGAATTACACCGAGGATGCAATCGTATCCTGGTATTCCCGAATGAGCTTCTTTCCTCGGTGAGAAAAGCGCATTCTCTTAGCGCGCGCACTTGGGCGCGACCAGAACGAAGCCGTCACCGACTGCGAAGGAAGTGCATTGCGCGCTCCACCTCCGCCTTTTTTCCCTCTAATTACATCGGTAATTATGAAAGCACCTTATTATTATCAGCTCGCTCTCTGGCTCGGCGGCTCGAGTAACGAGCGGACGAACGGACGGACATTGCGCTATCATATCTCGCGAATGTTTTTCTTTGTCGGCGGCGCGAAGAGACCGGCGTCGGGCAATCGATCGGGATCGAGGAATAACGCCGACTTGATTTGTCATTACCGCACGAGATAACTTCTGCGACAACAGAAGTAACGGGGAGATTAATCGACCTCGCAAGGATACTCGGGTGCACTGTGTAAAGTATTTGCAGCATTTGTTATTTAATGAGTTGGAAAATTCCCCGAAGAACTTTCATCGGCTAGAAAATCTATAATCTTCCATAAAACTAACGATATATGAATTTAAAAAGAAGCAAAAATATTTCGTAGAGATATAATCGAAATAACAATGAGATGAAATAAAATATAAAATTATCGAAAATAGAGAAATATAAAGAAAATAAGTTAATGGTGGCGATGCAAATGCGACACAACGATAATTCTTTGAGTCCCCATTCATGGTCGCTCTATTCTTGTTTCACCCCTGGTTCGCACGTGGGACCAATATTTTTTTAACCGCGATAATGTCAATTCCACTTGTGACATTTCGATATAAATTGACAGCGCGTTTTCGTGAATATCATAAATAATTTGCAATGTCCGTCTGCCTGCCGGCACGTTTCCTTCCAATATATCACTACGCCTTCGCGTCTCACACGAATACCAATTCCGAGATTTATCACGAAGCTCCAAAAATCCCTTTTATTCGTTTTTAACCCTTTCATGATCGAATTCTTTTTTCTTCTCAAGTTTATTTTCTGGCTAGTGGGAGACTAGTATCGCAAAGAACCAGTGAGCCAAAAAAGGTAAGGTAGGACTTGTTAGACTTAGACGATCGTGAAAGGGTTAAACGCGCGCGATGTTTTCTTAAATCCACTTGTATGATATTCAGATATTAGCAATGCAGTTTCAGTCTTGGAAAAATAATTTACGAAAATGAAACAATCATTTATTATTGTGTCATATTAAACCGTATTACGTTATAATAAAAACGTTCGAATGTTTGGAAATCAAAAATATCTGTTGCTGCAATTAATTCACCGTCCATTAACTACGACGTACTTGGAAACACGGTGTTAATTCCAATTATATTTTTTCCCTCTTATCGCGTGTGAGAGATACATTAAACTCGTGTCACCGGTATCTCGCTGGCCGATATCGCTTCAATATAAACGCTTAATAAATCGTGGTGGTAGAACATCGTGCCAATTAGATGTGTTTATCCTGAATAGTTTGTATGTCCATGTGACATGCCGACAGACCCAAGCGCTTTAAAGAGGCGTCCGATGCAGTCCGACGCCATAATCCGCACTAACGAGATATTAGTACAGTTCCAAATTGCCACTTGAATATTTGTTACGCAACTTTGATTTCCGACACGTTACAGTATGCAACATATACAATGTACACATACATACATGCGTACGTATTATACATGTAACAACTTCTTTGTCAGTATATCATCTAACAATATTTTTAATATCCTTGTTTGTATCAATCATTTTGTAGAACGGATATCTTTCGTTCAATAAATATCATTCTTAAAACCAATAAAGATTTATAATTATGCTAATGAAGAATCTACAATGTTCTCACGACCAACTTTTTGCAATGCTCCAAATACACGGACACTTTTTTTCTCTGTGCAAGAACGCAAGACGCAATTTATGTTCCTCGGTTAGGAAACGATATTAGGAACGATATTACGTGATGAAAATGGGCAGTATCGGCAAATGAAAAGTTTCGACAGCCGTTCGGTATTATCGTGCACCGTGTCGCGCCAATGAAGCGTAGGAGCACGAAGCTCCATGGGCGCGACGTCCCACGGCACTTATAACTCGGAAGCTTATTTTCGCGGCGGTACGTGTTCTCCACGAGTGGGTGAGCACCCGTGGAAACGGTTTCTAACGGTGCCATCCTGACCCCGGTCACGCATCGCGAGGGGCGAGGGAGCGTCGTTAGAAGATGGGATCTCGTAGTCGCTGCCGCTCGTGAGGCGCAAACGAACCTTCACGTAGCCTCCCTCCCCCTCATTTCTTCCGCCCGGCTCGACTGCCGTCTAATTACCGCGCGTGTGTTCTCCGTGGCTGAAATTAAATGAGAGCGGCCCGCGAAATTTTCCACGAGCGCCACTCGTCGATACGCGAAAATTCAATTGTACCCCGCGCCTCGATCTTTATTTCGATCCCCTCGACTCGTTTGCCTAGCCACGTGTGATGTTACGCGTGCACACGGTAATAAAAGTAAAATTAGACACGTATTATGTAACAAAGTTAACGAGGCGAGTTCATCTGTTGAATGTATTCATCTTATATAATTGGAAATTTGAAATGTAAATCCGCGAAAATAAGTCGCCAATTTTGTTATTTCTATAAGAAGCGGCGGAGAAGTCGCTCTGCATGCAAATTTTAACGAAAACGGCTCGAGATTTTTCGCACAGCTTTCCAAAACCTCAAATTTTTATTTCAATATTAGATTCCCGGTTGAATTTCGCATTCTTGGATAGCACACGTTAATGTCTTCCGTCTCTTATTCTTGCGAAAACATTTTCAGTTGCAAGAAAATTGTTACAATTAAGTGGTGATAAATTGACTTTCTGATACTATCATTGTATAATCTAACGCAAACTTCATTAGCAGGGATATTGCGAAGAAGGTAACAAAGGCGCGCGGCAGAACAATCTGCATATCCTCGGTATACACTCTGAACCGAATCTCGAAGCGCTGTTCCGCACAAGAGCCGTTGTTAAAGTATAGTAACCTCCGGCAAGCTCCGTTATGCAAATCGGAGCGCGTTACATATGGCGGCGCATGCAGAAACCACTTCCTGTACGTATGCGTGTAAATTCCGCGGCGTTCCTCATCGTCGTCGCGATCTAACTCGTACTTCTTCCTATCCCTCGAACTGATTTCCGCCTCGCTTTGTTTGACAAGAGACGCCTATCCCTTCACGACGAGCGGACTTATAAAATTTTCCTCCCACGAAAGAGAAACATTCGCGAATGATTCTTATTGTTTGCGCAAACTTCCATTATCTTCGAGTACCGAGCATGTTCATGATATTTATTTTTCTTCCAGTTATCTTGTCTCTTGTCGCTGTCAAGTCAACCGCACGCCAGAGATAAATAGTTTTTCCCTTATAGAGAACAGTTCGGGAATTATGGAGCACTTGTTTTGAAAATACCTAGGAAAGTAGTTTCGTGCCTCGAAGCTAGGTAGCTCAAATTCGACATATAAAGCAATCTCTTATTTTTACGAGTCATGCTGTCGCTCATACGTTTGGAGTTGTACGCACTGGGAATAGGATTTGCATTTTGCATGGAGTTACGCAGCGCGCGCGCGCACGTGTGTGTGTATAATTTTGTGTCATGAATTTGACGAGTTTCGTTCGTTGCTATGATTTATTCAATTATTGACACACGATGCATCATTCTAAAATATGTTTCACTATTTCAAATTTTCGTAGTATCCAAATAAATAGCACACCAACTGATTAATTTTGATTTTATTGCAACGAATTCGTTTTAAACCTGTCTTTCTATCCGTCTATCGAGTCTATCCCATCTGTCTACCGTCATCGCGGCGGCATTTCTAAAGGAAGTGCATTTACAAACGGGGAAGAAAAGAATCGATGAAGAATTCATGGAGGAGGGTCCTCCTCTGAAAGTACATGTGACCGACATGTAGGCCATTCTGTCATTTTTAAAGCGAGCCCGACGGAATTCCGCAACTTCCGGCTGACAGCGGTGACACCGACGGTTTCTTCGTTATCCACGGACAATTTCCCCTCGATGTCGGAAAAACGAGTCACCCTCAACAAGCTGTCAGACGAAATTGCATTTAACATAGCGGCGCGTTTTCCCCCCGTCATAGTCCCCTTGCGAGATAGATTCCCTTGCGGACTCCTTCGCATTCCTATCCCCTTCTGCCCCTTAAATTGCGAATCCTTCGTCTATCTTATAAACGAACTTAGTTCAACGGTAATATTGTATAAGAGAAATCTCCGAAATTAAATTATTAAATTTAGACGTTAAATGTACATTTCAACAAGTGTACAATTATTTACTTAAAATACAACGGTTAAAATATAATTTTGAGTATTCAAAGCTCTTTCGGACGTAAATATAGAACTGCGCGCAATATAATTGATCAAGAAGTTATCTCCCAACGAAAACAAAAGAATATATCCGTGAGAAAGTAGAAAAATGAATAAAGAAATCCTCTATCATAATTGATAAGTACAATATAAGCTCCTCTGTTTAAGTATTTAATAATGATGCGAGAGATTTTGTCGTATTAAATTTTCATTAGAAGGAATCGATTTTCAAGATGTTCAGATGCGGTAGATCGGTTTTAAACGCTGCTCTCATTCCGTCAGAAAACCCAAGATCATAGGAAGGAACGCACTTTCTCCGCCGCGATAACGTAATCCGGTGACAGCGCGTCGCGCCGTTTCGCAAGAGCCCGGCATTAGAATATCGCGCGGCGATATTACGCGACGACAAATACGAATAGCGTCGCGAGCGTGACCAGTCAACGAGGAAAACTGCGAAGCGTCCTCGCGCACTTGCGGCGAAATTGCTCCTAGATATATCCGCGGCAACGTGCCGCTTCGCGCCGCCACCGTGTCCTCCTCCTTCTCTTACACGGGGCGGAAGTTGCGGCGCGTGCAATACGCGGATGCACGCATACACACAGAGCAAGAACCGCAAGAATTGCCAAGAGATGGGCGAAGTGAGAGCAAACGGTTCTCCGGAAGCAAGGATCCGGTGGAATCCGCAATTCCGGACCCGCGCGGCGATGTGCATTTGTCTCGTGGACAGTTATTATTATTATTATCCAGGATAAATGTGACAGAACCAAAATAGCGCTAAGAGTATTCTGATATGTATCGCTTTCGCTCCCTTGTTTTTCTCCCGACTTTAATAAACTAATGCGACTTGGAATATTTCACGAATGTGGGCCACAAAAGATTAATATTAGTTCACTGAAAATTGGCTTTCGGCAATTTGCCGATAACTTTAAAATATATATATCCCTTGTAGCATCAATCATTATTAATTCCATCGATATACTCAATAATTCGTCCAATTTTACTTACTCATGTAAAATTGCTAATGTACGTATTGTGTTTTTAACGCAATATCTAATTTCGTAATGTATTTTCCATGTAAACATCCTCCGCGAATTAACCAATCATTACGTGAAATGATTAGCAAGACGCGAGGAGGAAACCGCTGAGGGCATTGTGGTGTACAGATTTGCGGCATTACTGGGCATTACTAGGCATTAGTTTGGGCATTAGGCCAGGCTGGGGCATTATAAAAATAAAATAAGATAAAGTAATGCCCACTGGGCATTAGTGGGCATTGGTGTACAAGATTTTGGTCAGCGGTTTCCCCCCTCGGCAAGACGTAATAGTTGATCTCGAAGCTTTATGGACGAATCCCAGCGGCAGTTTCTAGTCGAAAGTTTAAAAAGAGAGATTCTGGAGGAAACAGAAATGTCGAAGCTTGTTAAAGCAGTCTTGGGACAAATTCACGAAACTGCAACAGTTATCTGATTTCCACGATTCCTGCGGATTCACATACACGCTGCACACATACGTGCGCGCGATGTTGCGAAGTCAGTGTATGCGTTGACTAGCGGTAACCGCCCTTTGCAAGAGCTAAGCACGACAATGGGCAATATGACTATAACCATCTTGGGCGGAATAGTAAACGGGCGAAGCGTGTATTTCTGATTTCGGTCGAACGGCAGCGGGAATCGTATTCTACACGTCACTATTACCCCACTGCGCAAATAATAGTTAATTCGGCCAAATTGTTATTGGCCGCTTTCATAGAAATACAAAATGTGAACAGATAGATAGAGTAATGTAGTTGTTCTAGCCGTATTGTTGCGTATCGCCATTACCATAGCGGTATTATGTTTCTCTGAATATGTTATACGAATACTCCAATTGATAGATATATCGAACAAGGTTGAGTTTCTGAAATGACCCGCTCGTCGCACGAGCAATGTGCGTGTGCATTAATAAATAAATCTCAAGTCAATCTATCTATGGTACATATCTACATAAATGTCTATGCAAATCAACGAAAATACGTCAATCAGAAACTGAAAGGTAGCCTGTTATTTAAATTATTAAATCTATTCGGTCAATTTCTGAAAATGTCTTACGTTGGAATGTTCTAAAAATGATTTTTCAGAGACAGGAGTATATCCAAAATTTATTATTGCTTTCTCGTACACTGTAAAAAAGTGCATGTAAAATTATAATTATTATAGTGGATAATATTGGGACCATCTATTAAAGGTGTATATTTACATACGTCAGTAAATTTACACCGTGTAGGTAAAATGATTACCTTATACAATGATAAGTAAACTGCTTACTTTTAATTGTAAATTTTACAATTTTTTGTAATTTTTTATTATGTATAAACAAGCATTTACACAACAAAGAGTAAAAAACTTTTTTTTATGAAAGTATCATACATAAATTTATATATTCCATTATTAATAGTGTAATTGCTGCACTTATTATGTATGTAATTTTACATACTTGTTTTACAGTGTGTAGAGAAAGCATTGTTTTCGTGAAAAAAAATTGTATTCGAGTTTTCATTGCCAATGTGTTTAAAATGTTTCAGAACGTAAAAACAAGCGCATTTTTAAGAAAATGGCTGTGTGAGTATGTGTGTATGTACCTGTATGTACTGTTCGCGGTTTAACTTCCCCAAATATTGAGATATCTGAATGAACCTTTGAATATCAATAGAGTACCATGAAAATGTGAGTTAGTATTGAATTTTTCGAAAATCGTTTAATTATCCGCACGAATTACCGCGCGTTGCGGGAGAAACGTAATTCAGAATTACCCGATGGCTGTCAAGTTTCGAAGATGGGGGATATCTTGCGGTGGTTTCTCGCGAAACTTGCGGCGACTGTTTGTCTCGCTATTTGCATGAACGCCGCGTACGCTCGCGGAGTACGTACGTACATCATGTCGTTGCCCACGTTGACTACCGTTGACATCCCATCGTGGCGTCCTGCCGCGAACGATATGACTTACAAACTAGAGCCGTGCAAGAGAACTCCCGTTTTGTTAGATGACGACCATTTTGTATTATAGCTCTGCCGCTACGTTACGTTGGCGACTGGAGCCCTCGAAAGTGCACCAACCACGCATTTCGGCGCCCCGAGATATAAGAGGCCGCGAACATCTCTCTCGCATTTACGCTCGGCAAGTTTATCATCGCCGCGGTAATCGTGCGAATCGCGCCGTGAAAACTTTCCGGCGTGGAACGAGAAAACGCGGGCCGCGGTGATAAAAACATCGGATAATCATAGAAAATACAGATGATCCGAAAATGGAAGAAAATCAGCGCCAAGATATTCCCGTTCGCACAGTTAAAACCGAGGGGAAAACCGCTGACCAAAATCTTGTACACCAATGTCCACTAATGCCCAGTGGGCATTACTTTATCTTATTTTATCTTTATAATTCCCCAGCAAGGCCTAATGCCCAAAAAATGCCTAGTAATGCCCAGTAATACCGCAAATCTGTACACCACAATGCCCTTAGCGGTTTCCCCCTCGGTTAAAACGATCCTATTTTACGAACGTGGTCTCACAAAAAATTATTCACTTTTTATTTCTGTTATTGACACTCTGACAACAATGCTATATAAAATTTCCATGAACTTTTAACGTACCGTTGATTTCCACAGCATAGCAATCTCACCGCGGATATATTCAGATACGCGACGAATTTAGGGAAACTCTCTTGCAAGATTTAAACGTTGGCTAACAAATTTTTTCAACACGAATCTCGATATTCTTCCAGAGTGTGATGTCGCGTTAAAAAAAACCGTTAAAAAAATAATTTTGACGTCAGTGCGATTGATATCAGTCCGTAATTGTTAATTAAACGGCGGGTGACCACTCGCGGGTAAGCACGCTGCCGCAATTCTCTCTCGGGCGCGACCGCATCGTACATCGTTGGCGGATTCGATCGCTTTAAAATTACAATTAGCGCCTGTAAACGGATTCGCTTTGCCTGCGGGCTTTATACAAACTCCCGTACTTTGACCGAGTCGACAGGAGCTGCCCTGCAGTGGCTCTCTGGTTACGTATCTATCCGGTGTCTAACTGTTACTGGAGGCATTCTCGACCGCCGTTTCCGATCCTCACAGTCATCTTGTCGAAATTTCTACCCGGCGGAAGAAATTAACGTTGCATCGTTTCGCATTGTACAATGCGATCTCTTCGAGCAATTCCGTTACGCGCGTCGGAGGAGTCACACGTCGCAACGATTGTGCGGTAATCGATATTTTATATGCCTCCACGGTAAAATATTATTGTTCTAAATACATTAAATATCATTTTGAAATCACATCCAACGTGAAATATATAGAGATTTGAGGTCTATCAAATTTTTATGCGACAAACGAATCAGTAGAGCTGTAGAATTCTCGCGTTTTGATAAAGTATCAATATTGAAACATGTCATATGTTACGTAATGGATTATCGTACAATAAAATAATGAAACCAATGTATCATACTAATCTATTGTATCCAATTTTATAATCGCATTATTAGCTCCGATTCAATAAATTTTTAGTAAATCGATACATTACGATGATGCATGGCTTTCGTAAATACACAAATAAATCTGAATGAATTTATTTATACGCGGAATAATGTCGAAAATTTCACTCGCCATAGCGATATGACATTTTGAAAGCATCAAGCGTGAGTGAAAACCGGTGCGTTAATTCGGAAATCAGGGAGAATCGTTTATAATACGCCACGTACAAATACGAAAAATTAATTTCCCCCGATATATAATACGACACATAAAATGTATTAAATTTAATTAAATATCTCCGAATACGTTTCATACATTAACGAGATATTCTCGCTTTTAGCTGGCAGATTAAACATAACTAAATATATCTTATATTTTATTAAATACCTAACAAAAAATGAACTTTTATTATACTGCGTTAAGCGTAATTTTGATTAAAACAAGATGTTATTAATTTGAAGTCTTTTCATTTTATGTACTTTTTGAATTGAATGAAATCCATTTCTATCTGCGAAAAATAAAAATAATAGCATGGCTCGGATTTTACCAAACAAATTTTCATCTACGAGAATCTAAATATTGACACTGCGAGGAAGTTAAAATTTAATCAACTTTCGCGGTTTAAAATCGAATCGATACCTACGGTAGATTAGTGTAATTATCGCAGAAGTTCAAGATACTTCATAGTCGAGTTATTCTTTTCTACTCTACATACATGCACATATATTTTGTACGTGTCTACTAAGTTTAAAACTTATCAGACACACACAATAGTTTAAATATAAATTAATGTGGATTCGAATTTAAGATAGAATAATTAAGATAGAAACATTTTCCATGAAGAGAACAGATAGAAAATAAAAATCATGATTTATTTTCATACTATTGTATAAATTTTACGATGTTTATGAGCGGAAGAAGTACTTAAAAACAATGGCTGCAATACAGAAAATGTATTTATTCATCTCGAGATTTATATAACATAAATTTTGCATTTGCTCATTTTGCAAAAGAGACCTCGGTAGACGAATTGACTCCATATCGAAGTATACAATTTCATTGAGAGTTTAAATATCAATTAATGTGGATTCGAATTTAAGCGAGCAACAAGATAGAATAATTAAAATAAAAACATTTTCCTTGAAGAGAACAGACAGAAAATGAAAATCATGATTTATTTTCATACTATAAATTTTACTGTGTTTACGAGCGAAAGAAGAAGTACTTAAAAAAATGGTTGCAATGCAGAAAACGTATTTATTCATCTCGAGATTTATATAACATAAAGTTTGCATTTGCTCATTTTGCAAAAGAGACGGTAGAAGAATTGACTCCATATCGAAGTACGCAATTTCATTGAGAGTTTAAATATCAATTAATGTGGATTCGAATTTAAGCGAGCAACAAGATAGAATAATTAAAATAAAAACATTTTCCTTGAAGAGAACAGACAGAAAATGAAAATCATGATTTATTTTCATACTATAAATTTTACTGTGTTTACGAGCGAAAGAAGAAGTACTTAAAAAAAATGGTTGCAATGCAGAAAACGTATTTATTCATCTCGAGATTTATATAACATAAAGTTTGCATTTGCTCATTTTGCAAAAGAGACGGTAGAAGAATTGACTCCATATCGAAGTACGCAATTTCATTGAGAGTTATTGCACGTGCAGTCAAGGTGTCGTCCGATTTACGTATCGAAATATTCCTAGCCATTGTTTCCCTTCGTACGAAATGAACAACCGCGTGGACCTGCGATGCGATCACCGTGCGCGTGGGGTCTTGAGTGCCCCGCGTTTTCCATTCGGCGATAACAGCCGGGATCGATGAGGAACGCGGAGCTCGCACGTATCGGCCACGGTCAGAGGGATGGTGCGCGAGTACCGCTGCCGTGCACGCGCGGCCATTATCGCGCGAACGTAGCAAATCCAAACCGACGAGTCAGCCCATCGTAAACACAGGCACAACCGGCGAGTTTAATTCGATTAGGACGCGATCATCGGATTGCTCGATCGTCCGGCATCGAATTCCCCCGACGCGCTCGTGCGGCCTCTTCCCTCTTTACCTCTCTTTACCCCCGTACCGGACTCTCGCGTGCAACCCTCAGCGCGTTCGCCTCTTACCCTCTCTTGGCCCCTTACGCTCTGTAGCGCGAGCTCGGGCACACACACGTTTGTAGATGGAAACGCACACAGGATGCTTCTCTCACCGTCCCACCCTCTGCCTTTGTCTATCTGTCTGATTTTATCCTACGAGTCTTGTAAAAGCCGGAACATATACGCGGTGCACGGAAAGTATCGTCTTAAAATTGCATCGGGTATTTTCAAGAAACTCTCGCGTGTTCGGCTAAACGAATCCCTCGGAAGGCATAGCGAATTTAATCATCCCTCCGTTTTACCGTAAATATCCCGAAATATTTACGTTTCGCCGAGTCATTTACTTGTCGCGAGTTAATTAGATGTATTTAATTGAATATACCATCGTATTTAATCAATCGACGAGAGAGAGAGAAAGATATAGCTCCGAAGAGAAAGAGAGACGCGGCACGCTCGTATCTGGGATCTCAGTGATACCAAGAAGGCAGTCAATAACGTCGCTCGTTGCCTCGCAAACACCGTATAGATGTACGCACGCAAGACCAGAGAGAATTTTGCGGGGCATTGTCGAGGATCCCCCCCGATTCTATTCGATTCGAGTACGTGCGCGCCGAACGAGCCGGAAACCGACGTTTGCGCGAACACGAATTTACCCTACTGTCCGGCCTAATGGCACGGATTTCATTATGCCGGGGGTTTGCGCGAATGCAAACTCGAGGAGGGTGGCCGGGCTGGAAGGGCAGGCGGAATGGATGGACGGGGCGGGGCGTTATACGCGCGGCACAACCGTCGACGGTCAACCGATTTGGATTGCAAAACTGTTGTCCCAGCGAATTTGCGACGCCGCCGATGGTACAGCTGGAAATATTATCGCCCGTACGCCCGTTATCCTGTGTCGTCGGGATAATGCTAATAAATGCCGCTAAGTCGACTTTCGACGGGCCGCGCGATAGGTTTGCAATCGACGAGTTAGGTGACCGCGTGTCTATTTCGCGATTGCGAGCATCTATTATCGGATAATAATCGCAATCGCGCCCGGTGATATCGCGAGCGACGGTTATCGCCGGTGATTCCGGCCGGTTCTGTGGCGTGCGTCAAATTACCGGTATTAATTTTCCGCCCTTGTTTTCTAAATAACCCGCCGTTTGTCCTAATCTGACGGACCCTCTCTGAAAATTCGTGCACGCGTTAAATTACGTCACGTCGACATTACTCGGGCTCCGCGTTGCCATGATAACGACATAATCATCGCGTTAATGTAACGTTTGTGTGTAACGTGCAATTGGTAATCGGCATTTCGAAATTTCCTAACAACGTGTCAATATTCCGCGCCGCAACGATTAAGATAACTCGGGTCTTATCGGCGCTCTCTCAGGAAATCGTTAAGTACTTCCTGCAACTTCAATTGGATCGTGGATTAAAATTTTCAACGTTAATCCAACGTTAATCCAACAATTAAATTATTGCTATTTTGTAGCGAGTTTATTCTGCTCGCAGGTAAAGAGATCGAGTCGTCCCGTTGTATTCACGTGGACCAGGAAAAAAAAAGGAATTTAGCTAAAATTAAGGGCCGAACGATCGATAAGGACTGGCGGTTTCCAGCGCACATATATAGAGCGGTGACCTTCCCGCTTAAATGTGTACCCGGTACTTTGCGGAGGACGATAAACTTCGGACAAACGATCGAGATTAATAGAACGAGGCTCGGGGCCCCGTCTGTGATACTATCGATCCGCGCCACGGCACGGCGAACGAGATACACGGGCGACTCCCTGCGGGATCGTAAATCCACGTCGAAGATTTACTTACTTAGAGCGGAGTCGGCCGTCGCCGACGCCGCCGCGAACACGACGACGGATCTGCCCTTCTTTATGGACGCACGCAACAAGCTTACGCGAGCTCGATTTTTTTTTTACGCTCAACTCCGGTTATAAGTTCTCCTCGGGAAATTATATCGATTTCGGCAAGGCGTGACCTCGAATTTTCTAAAAGCCCGCGCCGAGCGTCCGCCAACTCCCGTTCCCGCCGCGAGATACTTAACGAGCGTTAATGAATTATAAGCGGAACCATTGTGTTTCTCGCATTTCACATTAATTCCAATGCATTATGTTTTAATCGGCGCACGTTAAATCTAACATTTATTTAAAAGGTATAGCCTACGCGCGCACTAATTACAAGAAAAAAAGTTAAGATCCCGTTATTTATTCGATTCTCGTTAGAGAATATCAGAGAATGTCGTGAGGTATCTAAATGAATAACGTGAGATCCACGAACAATGAATATTACGGTGAATTTCCCATCGCGCTATTCGCGCGCATCCTCGCTACCGCATTATACATAACAGGCTGCATTTTGCAAACTCTAAATACGCATCCTCGCGAACACACAAATCAATGAATAATGATGCTCCAGGATTACACTTTAAGCTTTATCTATTCTAGCCTGTATATTAAAGTAACGAATCTGTGAGATGCGATGAGTCTAATTTTACCAACTTTTTTCAGTACAATTTGACACATGTGTTCAGACGCATTTCGTATACATTTAATACGATTGTCACAATCCGTAACGCGATGAGAAGCTCACCGTAATGTTATGGTAAAAAAATGAACTTGTCACTCACCGACCGACGCGCAACAGCGGAGTTATCTGCAACGTCGACTACGTTGATCTGCAACATAAGATTACCCAAATTATAGCATTGCGCAAAATAATCAATATTTTATGTCAATTATATTTTCGTACACCGAGAAAAATTTCCATCGAATGAACCAATTAAATGGTGTTTCCGATGGTTAATCTTTCCGATTACGTTTTCCGATTAAATATGGATACATTCGATGAAATTTATCCGATGAAATTTGATCGAAAACAAACCGATAACATTTTTTATCGGATATACAATTTAATTGGATATGTCCGTTTGTTATTATGTAATTGAATTATTTAATCGGACATTTTTCTCAATAATAAATAAATATTTCTATTGAAATAATTACATAAATTCCCGAAAAAGTCTTTATAAGAGAATAAACTTTCGTAAAATTTTACAGAAATCTGTCTAATTATTATTCATGAATCTTCTAAGTAAAACGAACGAGAACCAAGTCAACAAGAACGATTTTACGCAGATAAGAACTAATACTCACCGCAAGGTTGCTCCGCCGGTGCCCGACGCCTCTCCCAGGCCTGCTCCTCCTCTCGAATTGTCAGGCTTCCTTCTTCCGGCGCGTCAAACGTCCTCCTCGGTTTGCACTTGCACGACACTCCCGAGAAACACTCGCGGACTAATTGTTAACAAAACTTTTTCGCGCGACACTTTACGGCACTCCCGTATAGAAACGTTGACGACGTAGTTGATGAGCAGTCGACGATAAGATGTTAAATTTGTGATGTTAAATTTAACTCAATGAGTAGTCGCCACTGTTCTCACTCAATACATCGTTAATTAAACAATGGAGTTGAAAGAAATGGGCGAGTAAAAGATGTAGTTGCTTTTTACAATTTTGTGTTAAACTAATGAATTTTACCGCACATGATTAAACATTATTTATAAATCATTAAAATTGTTAATTATAGATAAACATAACAACATTTTAAGCAATGGCGATTACTCGTCGAGTGAAATTTAATGCCCGAAATTTGACTCGAACAAACTGTTCACAGTGTACAGTCGAAAGTGCGACCACCTCGAGAGAAACCCAATTGTAAGATATGAATCACTTCAAGAAAAATCTTTTAATCCGATCACTCCCGTACGTCACACCCGGAGTTAACGTGCGACGCGATAAACCGGTTCGCTTCGTTTGCCCAGTTAGATCAACGTGTATGATCCGATTCATTTATGTTATCGCGTTTGATCTAGAAATAACAAACAAATCATGTTTCAATCGCCGAGAAACTTATAAGCTCTTTGCGAAACACGTTGGAGACTAAACTTCTTCGAAAAGCCGCCCGTAGACATCACGAAATGACATTTACAATTCTCATTCTTTATCCGAAATATTGATGCCTCGATTAAAAGTTTCTCGTTTCGATACACTCGCGAGTTGTTAATTGCACGAGCTAATTGTAAAATCGTGAGGTACATACGACGCACTGTTCGATAGCTTCTTCCACCTTTCGCGTCTCGAGAAATAATACGCAGCGGCCCGTGCCGGCCGTGCCGCCTCGTTCGAGTGTCAAAACACGAATGATAGCGCGGCGCGACCTTGCGTACGCAAAAACGGATAACGGTATGCTGTAGGCCGGGGAAAAAAAAGCCGCGTGCCAACCGACTTGTTATTCCGAAACACACAAAATTTTGTAACGCAAATTTCTTCCTGAAATTATCTGTTACGTATCGACTGGATTTCTAAGATATTGTCGAATTAAATCTAGCGGTTTCGAAGAGAAATTGTCTCGATTGAAAGAAGAATTTATTAAGTTAATATATTACTGTTCGACTTTCTACATCGAAAAGAGAAAAAATCGCGTGAGTTTATAAGCGATCGGGGAAATGGAATAATGGCTGCAAAATTGTAGCGATTTATATTTCTCTTATTAAAATCACTCAGTTTTACCTGTTTTACACTGTAAAAATTTTTCACAATCAGAAAAGACTAAGTTTGCGTGCTAACCGATTTGTCACTTCGAAACGACTTAATACTTTATATTAAAAACCTTTTCCTTAAATCTTCTGTTACATTTCGAATGGATTTTAGTTTGAGGTATCAACGCGCGTTTAATATTTACCAAGAGAAATTATCTCGATTGAAACAAGAATTTATTAAGTTAATATATTATTGTTCTCCATCGAATGTCTACGTTGAAAAGAGAAAAAATCGCGTGAGTTTATAAGCGATCGGGGAAATGGAATTAAATGGCTGCAAAATTGTAGCGATTTATATTCCTCTTATTAAAATCACTCAGTTTTACCTGTTTTACACTGTAAAAATTTCTCACAATCAGAAAAGACTACGTCTGCGAGCTAATCAACTTATTGTCACTTCGAAACGATTTAATACTTTACAATAAAAACTTTTTCCTTAAATCTTCCGTTACATTTCGAATGGATTTTAGTTTGAGGTATCAACGCGCGTTAAATCTAATATTTTCCAAAAGAAATTATCTTGATTAAAAGAATTTAAGTTAATATATATTCTTTGCCGAATTTCTGTATCAAAAAGAGAAAAACCCACGTGAATTTAAGCGATCAAGGACATGAAATTAAATGGTTGCAAAAATGTAGCGGCTTATATTCCTCTTACTTATTAAAATCACTCTTTTACTTGTTTTACACTGTAAAAATTTCTCACAATCAGAAAAGACTACGTCTGCGAGCTAATCAACTTGTCACTTCGAAACGATTTAATACTTTACAATAAAAACTTTTTCCTTAAATCTTCCGTTACATTTCGAGTGGATTTTAGTTTGAGGTATCAACGCGCGTTAAATCTAATATTTTCCAAGAGCAATTATCTCGATTGAAGGAAGAATTTATTAAGTTAACATATTACTGTTCTCTATCGAATTTCTACGTCGAAAAGAGAAAAGCCGCATGAGTTTAAACGAGGAAGTGGAATTAAATTGTTGCAGAAATGTAGCGGCTCATAGTTCTCTTATTAAAATCACACGCAGCTCCACTTGGTTCAGAATGTGAAAGTTTCTCAGAAAAGAATATATATTTCCAGAAATCGTTCGAACTTATAAAAAGGGAATAACGAACGTTTGTAATAAATCGTAAGAAGTGTATAAGTTTAACTTTTCATTGTACCGCTGTTGCTCGATACTTCCCAGGCCTCCTCGAAGATTCCTTCGTTGCACTCGTACAATGCTTATTCGCGATCGCGCGTCAATTGTCACAAAACGGCGATCGCGTCGCGTAAAACATCAGAATAACCCGAGAGAATCGCGCGAGATCACGATCCGCCCGTCGTTTCTAACCTCTCACAAATTAGCGCGAATCGAGTAACGAATCTGAATCGGTAACAAGTTCGGAGGCCGCGAATCGCCAATGTATGTATGTACGTACGCACAAGCGCCGAGTTCACGGCGTTGACAAACGTTTGAAACGCAACGCTCATTTCCAACCGTACTCACAGAATCAATTCCTCGACGCACGAATTCGCGATGTGCATGCATTTTCCCGCGCAGGGCCCCGATGTTAAGCCAACGGCACACGATACTATTTCTCCTACTGGATTGCTTACGAGAGCCAATCAGGACGCAGAGTTTTCGATCAGGTGACTCAAAGCTGAATCCTGATTGGCTCTCGTAAGGAATCCAGTAGGAAAAATAGTATCGTGTGCCGTTGGCTTTAATCTGTTAGCGCGCGCTTACCGAAGCTGTGGATCAGGATCGGGTTAGGTTAGGTCAGGTTGGCGACGCCGAATGCTCCGCTTTGAGAAAGAACTGTCGCGTCGATACGCCGGCGATCGTTAATCTCCGTACACTAGACGGCTAATTAGCCACGGTTGTAACCTCTAATCGCTCGCGAGGAATTCCCGTTCGATGCTCCGCTCGCTACTGCTCGTCGCGAGGCTCGGACGAAGTAATACGACGCGACGGCGCGGACCGTTACCGCCCGCCTCGAGTACTGCCGCTCGAATGTACTCGAATGATAGCGCAGTGACCTTGTTTACGCGCGACGCGTCTACGCCGCCGAGCGCTGTTCTTGGAAATCCTCCGTCTCACTCTCTCTCTCTTTCTCTCCCTCTTCGTCGCCTCAGTACGAAACTTGACGTGAATGAATACACAGGTACCGTATTGTACATATTCAAATTAATACCTTCTCGTTTTCGAAGTTAAATTCTTCTCACTTGGATCGCATTTCTTTGCTCAATTAATTTGTTCTCGCTCGCTCAACATCTTCGTTGTCTCTATCGGAAAAAGGAGCAGAATGAAGGGGAAATTTAGACTAGTCGCCTATACTATACTCTATTCAATTAAATTCTTACTTGGATCGCATTTCTTTGCTCAATTTATTCCTTTCCTCTCTCCTTCTCGACGAGGAAATTTGGAATACGAAACTTTACATATATATCGCGAATTATAGATTTCGCATATACTATATTCCATTCAATTAAATTCTTATTTCTTCGAACGCATTTCTTTGCTCAATTAATTTGTTTTCCGTCTCCCTCTCGTTGCCTCCATCTGAAAAAGAAGCAGAAATTTCGGTTTTCTCGCGGTTCAGAAAGACGATAGTGGTACAAGCTTGGCTCTCGCTCGTCTGATTGTCGAAAAGGAAACCGTCTACAGAACAAGCTGAAAGAAAGAACGGAGGGAAGGATGCGCTTCAAGAATGAGGGGAATATTTGGACTAGTCAACGAAACTTTACATATCGTGAATATATAAATTTTGCACATACTATATTCCATTCAATTAAA